>NC_056729.1:825442877-825530377 GCF_019279795.1 Protopterus annectens | reverse complement strand
TTGTTTGTAAATGTGTATTTTGTTTCAGCAGAAACTCAATGTTGATTTCCTCTTCTTGTATTCTATTTTCCATGTCATTCACAGCTTCTTCTATGCCTGTCATCTGGATCTTCTGTTGTTGCAGGTCCATATGTAACAAGTCCATTTGTTTTGTATTTTTTTCTATGAAAGTGTCTATTTTAGTATCTATTTTATCCATCTTAGCAGTAAGTTGCTGGACTATAATTATCAGAGACTGAAGTTCTTTCTTGATGCTGGAGTCTTGAGAATTTGTCTTACTGGAACTCATTTCAGACTGATAAACTGACAGGAAAATTTCCAAAGTAATTTCTGACAGGAATATTATTAAGATTTCCTTTCTTTTTTAGATATAGTTCAAGAACTATATAAAACAAACATATTTAGAAAGAAAATTACTTCAAAAATTAATTTTTTAAGTAATTAATTCCTGTCAATGTAATGAAATTGGTGGAGCTGAAGAAATCTGCTGCTATCCTGTGTTCATCCTTGGCCACACCCCCCAAAAACCATTCTTGATGCCCTCACATATGATTGTGTTAATAGGATGTCAAGTAGACACCTCATGTAAAAGATCTTTTCTTCCACAGGAAAATATAAATATTTAGATCTGTGTCTAAGGTTTCCACTCAGACTTTAGTCAGTGTGAGGAAATACCTCAAGAATGTGGGTCTCCTGGAATATCAGATTCTCCTGATACCCCTGACAATACTCCACATGATTATGATACACTGGTATCTGAAATCTTTTTTGTCCTAGCATCAACACCCTTTATCTTTTCAGATCCCAGTACTGGGGCTTGTCAAAAGAGAAATCACTTGGTGCAGAAAACAGATATCCTTAAATCAAGGTCTCCCCTTCTACGTCCCTGATCCAAAGCAGTCAGTCACCACAGATGTGTCAAAGTTTGCTTGCGGAATCAATTCAGGAGATACAAAAGTTCAGTGTGGGATACCAAGTGCTGAAGCAAGCACATAAATGTCAAGGAGATGTTTACCTGATCAAGGCACTCAATTCTCTGAACAATCTTTGGTCCCAGAACCTCTTCAAGTGGTTACAAACAATACCACAATGATGTGATACATTAACAAGCAAGGAGGAACCAGGTCATACCCTCTATGCAGACTAGCCATGTTAGCTCGGGATATAGCTTTAGAGTACAATCTCACTCTACAGCTATCCTACATTCCATCAGAGCAAAACTGTGTGGCAGACAAGTTGAGCAGGACCAGGGCAGACCCTCACAAATGGAAACTAGATCCAGGGATTTCCAATATATAATCCATCTGTGAGGAATTCCTCAAGTAGACCTCTTTGCTTCCTCTCTGAAAAATCAAGTGGCAAAATTCTGTTCCAATACTCCATGCAAGAAGGTCTGGAAGACAGATGCCTTTTCTTTTTTGGAGGGAGGGGGGTAGGAATTGTCCTGTATGCTTTTTGACCCTTTCCACCCATAACCAGGGTAGTTCTTGAGATACAGAAGGAATCCCCCAAGATAATTGGGGGATCAAATACTGTGCATGTGTTAATTTAAATTGAGAGCACAGTAGCCTACTGATACAAGGTTATCCTGTTCTTCCACCTGAGAAATGGTTAAGAAATGGCTTATAGCTTCAGAGCAGTCCTTTGTCAGTTCTGATGGTTTCTTAAATACAAACTTGTCTTTGCTTGGATCTTGGCTCATTACCAGCAGTACAAAGAACCGCCTGCTCACACCCTTGTTCTCACCCTCCTCCTTCCCTGTGTATTACCTTAAGCCAATCCCAAAGTTAATAAATATTACTTGTGGCAGACACCATTTTTAAAACTACAACCACCCTGCTACAGGCCCCATAACGAGCTCAGTGTCTCTCCAGTAAGTGTTTTACAACTGTATATCATTATTTATGTTGAATTGTGTTACTTAGACCTCTAATATGACTTATGCATTATTACTGGAGGTTACTATGGCACACTAGTATTATGTTTGTCTGCACCAAGTTGTTTTTAGTATAATAGTATGTATCTGCATAGTTGCACCTTGTTAACTACTATTATTCATGTATATGTGTTCTGGGTAGACAGCTCATACTGGTGTCTAATTATTTCTATATAATTGTGGTGTTAGTGGTGGATAGAATCACCCCCCCCCCTTAGGTTTATACTTATTCAGCCACTCTCACTGCCTTCTCCAACCAATCACAAATCATCGCCTCATACATTCATCACTCTCCAACCAGCTTCAACAACAAATCAAAGCCCTCCACCACAAATTGCCCTAACCAAATACCTAATAACTTTGTTACTTCCTCTAAACTCACACCTAGCTAAACCAACAACCCTATCACCATGTACTAACATGGCCAATAAAAACAAATGACCTATAACAATAGGCCCTCACCCCTATCCCACACACTATAAACAACAAATAGGTACTCTAACAACCTGCTAATAATACTAACAATAGGTGCAATTACCACAGCCTATCACCACAACCTAAATGAGCCCATCTCTCCACATTGTACCTCCCACAACTACCCTATAACATCAAAACCCACAAAAATTTTGATCTCTTGTTCTTTAATCAACATCCCACCATCGCATCAGGCTCACTATAAACTACTCTCACAGTCACACATTCAAACACACCCAGAAAATTTCAACAAACATAATGAAATATTTAAAAATTCTAGCCATAATTGCTTTCAACCTAGCCTGTAGTGGCAACATTCACCCTAATCCCGGTCCCCCCATCCGATCTCCCATCCACATAAATACATTCTCAAACAACAACCTGCCCCACTCAACTCGCTTTCACCATAGACATACAATGATATCCTATTAATAAATATTAATATTAGGAGTATCAAAAACAAAATACAGGAGCTACTTGCTAACTTCACTTTATACTCCCCAGACATTGTCCTAATCACCTAAACCTGGTTAGAACCAGAAATCTCTGATAATGATATACTCACATCAGGATATAACATCATTTGTAAGGACAGTCTAACTAAAAGAGGAGATGGAATAGCTGTCCTCTCCAAAAGCCAACTAACCCTAGAATTACTGGGCATTAAAACTCCGACATTTAGCAATTCAGAGGTAATATTTACAAAACTAATCATTAATCCCAAAAACCATGTAAACATAATTGGCATGTATATCCCACCAGGAGATAATACAAACAGTTGAACACATACTAAATTGGGTATCAGAAACAATCCCTCAGGAAACAATAATTATGGGTGCCTTTAACATAGACTGGGCAGAATGTATTTCCCAAACCCCTAAAAATTACATCAACCTACACAGTTTCACCCAGCTCATCCACCAGCCCACCAGGTATAATAAAACATCCAACAAGCAATCAATACTTGACTGGAGACTGACCAATAGACCAAACCTCTCATCTCACTGGGGTTGTTTACCAGACAGTCTCAGTGACCACCAACCAATCCACTTACTCAGACAGAATATCAGTCAAACCAAACAAATTATTTACCAGCAAATTAAGAACAAAAGGCACCTCAACCTTGATGACCTCACATATAATCTTAAGCACTGTGACTAGACACCACTCACCCATCTCCCTCTAGATGAAGCTGTTCGCTATTTTAATACCACCTTCTTATCTCCCCTAGATGCCCAAGCCCCCACCAGAACCATAAGAGTCAAATATAACCTTGCCCCATGGTTAACTAAAGAAACTAGATCCCTATTAAGGACAAGAGATAAAGCCTGGAAACAGTGGCAAACAACCAAATCACACTCAGCACTTCAAACCTATTGTGAACTCAGAAATCAATCAAAAAAACACATTAAACAGGATAAAATAAATTATTACTCCAAACCGCAAATCATGCACCATAATACCCCGCAGAAATTCTGGACAGCCATAAACAAGTTCCTCCAACAAGGTAAAGTTACCACTCCACCTCCTACTACAACCAATACTACTGACAATATTGCCACCCAATGTAATACATACTTTACCGAGACTATACTAGCATTGTCTAAAAAACAAACCCCCTCCTCTACCTCAACCATTTCCCTACCAGACAATAATAAAAACATGTTCTCACTGTAACCAGTATCAATAAACATTATCAAAAAACTACTAAAAAAACTAAAGCCAATCACTCTAGCAGTAGACATCTTACCAGCAGACTTCCTAAAATTAACCGCTGATGCCACTGCCTATCCTGTATCCATCCTTGTTAACAGATCCTTAATTGAAAACCAAGTCCCCAACATCTGGAAAATCTCATATAAAATACCTCTACATAAAGGAGGCCCTTCTACTGACCTTTCAAACTACCAACCCATAGCAATCCTTCCTCCACTCTCTAAAATTTCTTGAAAGAATTGTCCATAAACAAATCACAGACTACATGCATACTAATAAACTACTAACCAATACCCGGCATGGCTTCCGACCATTTCATAGTACAACTACCGCATTAATGTCATTTACAATCATGATCAACCTCCATAGAAATAATGGTAACTATGTATCCTCTATATTTTTATACCTGTCAAAAGCTTTTGATATGGTCTGTCACAGCAATCTCCTGAATGTCCTCTCTGACCTTAACATGTCTCAGTCTACCCTTGCCTGGCTCCAGAGCTACCTATCTGGCATCATCAAGCTGTATGCTGGCAACAAACAATATCCCTTCTTCCAGTAGCACTTGGCATTCCACAAGACTCAGTTTTAGGGCCATTACTCTTCTCTGTCTTCACCAATAACCTCCACACCTCAGTCCCACAAGCATTACTCATTCAGTACGCAGATGAATCTACAGTCATCTGTGCTGCTGGTACCATAGAAGAACTTCAGAAAGTAACACAACTATCCTTCCTAGCAATTGAAACCTGGCTAACTAATTCTCAGTTAATTCTTAACCCCCCAAAAAACAAACATGTTATTTCAGCCCACCAAAGCATATGTATCTCCATGTACTTTTAATTTAACTTCAGTAGCTAATACAACTATTTCCCCCTCACCTCATACTAAACTGCTAGGTATAGAAACTGACTGCAATATGAGATTTGACATCCACATATCTCAAAATGTAAAAAAAAGTTCATTAAAAAATTGGAACTTTATAAAGGAACAGCCAATACTTTACAAATGACACTAAAGCCAAAATCGCCCAATCACATTTGATATCAACACTACTTTATGCATCCCCCATACTCACTAACCTTAGAAAAGCAGATTTAGCTAATCTTGAAGCCTTGCTAGAGATGCTACCAATTCCCCATCAAGAACTCACCACTGTACCCCCTTTAAAAAACTCAACTGGCTAGAACTCCCAAATCACCTACTATATAACCAACTAACCGTCGCCCATAAGATATTCTACCAAACAGAAAGAGCACCCACACTCCAAAAATATTCTGCCACCATATACCAGCTCTAGAACTTTATGCTCCACCAATAAACCACTTATTAAAATTGAGTCAGCCAGAAATTCAGCTCTGGAATCACAATTCTCTAACTATATAGGCAAAGTCTGGAATTCACTACCATATGAAATATCATCCACCCTGACCCTCTCTCAATTTAAAACATTGCTAAAAACTCACCTAATAAACAAGTGGCTATGCCTCTGCAAGACCCCTGATGAGACTAAAACCAGCACTCTCTTCAAGTTAATATTGCCCATAACCCTACCCCCACCTACCAAGCTTATCTTACCACTACAGACTTATATCTGTCAATTTACCACTGGCAACCATCTATCACATTCTACAACCACTAATACCTAATTACTTCTAAACCCACTGTATTGTAAATAAGCTACTGTCTGGATACTATCTAATTATAGCTAACTCCACTATTATAGTGTATACTCTGCTGTGTGTTATCGTTACTGTTTATGGTGTGAAATGACATATTCTTTACAATGGTTTACATATGAAATCAGTTTTCTTGTACAAATGTACTATTCTTATATTAATATCTATGCTGCGTAAATGGCACATACATTATTTTTTGGTAACTATGGAGATTTTCTCCCCAGGCCTCCGCTAAAAATGGACATGTGTCCAGACTGACTTTCCTGGTAAACAAATGTAAAATAAAAAAATAAATAAATAATTGTTGTGGCTCCCTTCTGGTGCAGGCAACCATGGTTCTCCCTTCTTTTGAAAATGGCCAGGGACAATTTCCACAAGCTTCCTCACAGAAGAATGGGGTGTTTGATACACCCTGACATCAAATCATCATCATATGACTGCCTGAATGATAGGGCCTTAATTCATTTAAGGCACCTGTTTTCAGAGGATGTGCAACAGTAGTAATGGAGGCAAGAAAGCCTGCTACTAGAAAATCATATATTAGCAAATGGAAAAGATTTTCTAGTTGGTGCCAACAACATAACCAGCACCTATTCAGATCTAGTTGCTCTCTGGTTTTACAATACTTGTGTGATTTACTATCCTATGGCTTTTCTTTTTTTTTAAAACAAGGAACATCTTTATTAACTCATTCACTCCAATGCAGCTCAGGAATTTTGCACTGTAACTTCCAGTGGGAGGAGGCCTAAGCCTTTTCACAGAATCAAATTATGTCCTCACATTTCAAACAAATGCTCATATCTCTGGAACCATAGGGGCCATGAAAGAAGTACAAATGGCAAACCATTCAGCACAAACTATTTTTATAGAGGTAGAATATTTTCGGTTCTAGGTCTTAAATTAAGTTTGATAAGTCACAGAAAACACAGCAACTATTACGTTTGTAACATTTTGTAAACAACTTACAATGTCTCAAAAACACTCAAGTTACACACATACTGTCAGCAACATTTTATTCATCTAGCTGAGAGCTTTAATATGATGCTAAAGAGTTTTATCTGCAGTATTTGGTTGTTGAGATATTTAGGAAAATGTAAAAATTATATCTGTAAAAATTATCATTAAAAACAACAGTTAATATCTCTTTACCTGCACTAGGCAGAGGTCAAATATTAATGCAGTTGTTTGCCATTATGTAAGCTTTTAGATGAAATTTTTTAAAACCTTCTACAAAGCATGGGTTTGAAATTATTGATGAAGATATGAACAAGCAATATTTAATGCCTGGAGGTGTCATTAGGAGTTAACTCCAGATGCATCTGGAGGCGTCACTTGGATGTAATGAGTTCAATTATCACGTATGACATAGGCAATCATACATTAATGTAAATGAAAACAAACCATATTGACATACCCCAGGATTTAATAAAATACATGTAGGCATAATGTAGAGCATGAAATGGTACCGTGCCGGTGTACACAGTTCCCCCTCAGCAGTGCATCATGCATATTAATCAAGGTGCATTGCTGAGGGACAGCTGAGGAGCATGGTTATTGGATCAGTGTAGGGAGTGTAATGTAAACTGTGTCTGCAGATGGGTAAAACACTCCCTGCAGTGTCCAATTGTCATATATCAATGTATTTTTTAATTTAAAAAAACATGTTTGCATGGCACAGCACAGAGCGCAGCATTGCTAAGCATTGCCAAGACACCTGCCCGACATCTAAAAATAGAAACCAGATGCATTTCATTATTTACTTAAATGTCATATGTAAGCGTAGCTGAGCGGGTTTGCATGGCATGGGGTGGTGCTCAGTAATGCTTATACATAGCTCAGAGATATATGCAAAGGTATAGCAGAATTTCACATATTCATAGAGCTAAATGGGTAAAGTTATTGCCTCATGAGCAGTAGGTGCTGAGTTTGAATACATGGAAGGGAAAATAAGCATTTAGTTTTGAAATACAAATTATGGCAATTACTTTTAAATTCTGGCCCACTGCATTCCGCTAAGCTCTGCTAAGACCTGCTAAATACTGCTAAGCATACAGGTTTTCACACAGCTTAGTTCAGCTGTGCTGGCTTGCATATGGTAAGCTATGTGCCTCATTTTTAAATATTGCCCAGTGGCATGTAAGGGTGGAAAAACAGGCTATATTAAGCCCAATAAACAGGAATACAGCATAATCTGTTGGAGTTCAGACTGTGTAGTGACTATAGCAGACACTGGAGAGGTTGCATGCTTCTGGGCACAACATTGGGGCATTCAGGAGTCCAGGGTCATGGTTCAACTCCTGGTAAAAAAACATGGTGACTGGCTGCTTCAGGGAGGGTTCCAGGGCTCAGAGTGCAAGGCAGAGGCCAGGGACTGGCCAGCACGTGAACTCACCAGTGTGACAGGTATCCCCCAAACAAGTGAGCAGGTTCATCACCACCATGATGACCTGAAGCATGGAAAGGGGGATCTACTGAACACCTAGGTCTGAAAAGCTCAGGCTGGGAATGCCCAGAAGTCTGTAAGTAATCTTACCTCAGTTTGACCAATATCAAAACTAAATGTCTGCTAAACTGGTATGCATAATGGTGTGCTTCTCTCCTAACAGCTGCAAAGGAGAGACCTTGCAATATCAAGGTGCATGCTGGGTGCTTGGCCAGGTTGTGCCGTGAGTGTGGTGAGTGCAGATATATTATTTTAACTATAGTCAAATAAGCAAGAAAGAGTAAAGCATTAACAGCAATTAGGTATATACAGTAAAGATTGTATTGCAATGAATGTGGAAATTGAGCTGTACTGCAATAAGTGAATACTGCCAACTGTAGTGCAATAAGCAGGGAAGAGTAAAGCAATAACTGTATAAGTATTTACAATAAAGTTTCTAGTGCAATAAGTGTGGAATTACAGCTGTATTGCAACACCTGCATAATCATAAACTGTTCTGTAATAAAAACTCAAAACTATTCTAGGAATTGCATGAAGGTATTGCCTATAAAGTCCGTTATGCCATAAGTGTGGAAGTAGAATTGCTTTGCAAGAAATGAATTATGACAACTGTTCTGCAATAACACATCAACCAATAGCAATAACACCAAGGTAAATTATGTAGATCAGGAATGTCTTGTTTTAACCATTGCAGTTGAGCTATATGTATTCAGACTGTGAGTTACTGTGCTGTAGTCAAGTATAACAGTGCAATAGATGTAGCCTACAAATATAATGGGTGCTAAATGAATTTTGTAACACATATAGCACTGGTCAAGGCTGAGTCTAGGTCCCTATTGTTCACAAAATGCTCTGTTGTCCACAACCATTCCATGATTTGATATTGTTTGTTGACTCCACTTATATTTAAACCCATTAACAATATATTGTGTACACCTGCAGTCTAGGTTACCGACTATCTCTGTCATGCTTGTACTTCATGCATGTATGTTCTACTGTCATTGCAGACAAGTATAAAACTGTAGTAGTGGCAGGTCATAGTTTGTTTTCAGGTAAGTTGTAGGCAAATAGCAGTCAAAAAATAATCAGCAGTGACTCAGTAGCTCAGTTTGTTAAATGCACTATAAGTACATTTTGGCACACACAGACCAGGGTTCGAATCCAGTGCTAGATTTCACTACATAATGCTCACAACTACTCTTTCCACAGGAACTACAGGTAAATGGGTGAGGTAGCCCATATTATCAATAAATAATTGTGTATTTAGATGTCACAGACCTTTTGAATTGTTAGCAAGAAAGTGAAAATACAGCATAAAATAAAGGAAATGAATATAATAATAAAATAAAGTGAAATATGTAACATGTATTCTTGGTATGGCTGTATGCCTGGGGTGTTTGTAAAAATGGTGCTGCAGCCAATTCATACATGCCATGCAGAACTCTGCAGTCACTGTTTTGGGTTATATCCCCATCCCTGCCAAGCAAGGCATGATAGTTGTTTAGTTTCTGTACTGTACACATACATGTCTCTCAAGTATAACGCTGTCACATAATGTAATTAGTAGTGTGCAATCTCTCTGTCACCAGGTTATCATCAACATGATTACCTAAATAGCAGAGTATCAATACATCAGCCCACAGTACACCTTGGTAGTTATATAAATCCACCTGATGTGCATGTGTTCTGTGTAGCTGTGTAGCTGTGTAGCCACAGTTGTTACTGCTTGGTACATACTGTCCCATGCGGATAGCTTCAGAGGTATGTACATGCTACAACAACTATAGGGGACTTGTACACATAAAGAAAGTACAGACCTGTAGAGTGGATGGTAGTGCTGTTGTCAAGTATATAGCCAATAATAGTATTCATGCCCTGTTTTTCTTTCTGTCTCCCCACCCCTTATCTTCATTCATTTATTCTTGTTATTCCTTGGTTAGGGTTCACTATTAACATATGTTGTTACATTAAACTGTATTTTGGGGCATGTGTTTATTACTGTTGAGTATTATAATGGCTCCATATTAATATATATTGTTGAATTACCTATTTTGTTGACCTTAAGCCGTAACTGTTACTGGAATGCTGTTATTACACTGACTCTTCTCTTATTTATTTTTGTGTTTCACATAATATGCATAGTTAGGTACTTGGGTCATTTCCACTGTTCTTGTATGCTGTTATTGCTAACAATATGTTTGGTTCATAACTAACCTATACTTATTGCTATACCTCCAGCACCAGAGCACGTCAGGGTAGGCCGGTTCCCAGTGATCCACCTACCTTACCTCAACTGGCTGTGGAACCAGGTTCTAGCACATCTGGGACCCAGGCCGGTGGTGCACCTTCCACTGCATCTGCACCACCTCTGGCAATGAGTGGAACCACCTCAGGGTATGGGGTCTGGCCTCCCCCTGGGAATTGTGGCAAAGGTGCAGTAGTCACCCAGCAGCAACTACCGGCCATGGTGTGCAGGATCATTCATCAGGCCTATGAATGTCACCTGTGCCAGATTGAGGGCACACTGACCAACCTGGTGTGGTAGGCTGGCCCTGGCACCCAGCCTCCAGCACAGCCACCTTTAGAGCAGTGAAGGAGCAGTGTCAACTGCCCATGGGTGAGGACCTCAATCACACTGCTGCTGTCTTGAGGCACATGCATCTCTGATTTGACAACACCCTCCTCATCCAAAGTGTTTACCTCCCTCATGTTTCACATACCTCCCCAGTCTGCTGTCTTGTCTGTCTTGTCTGTCTGCTATTGCATCCTCTCCTACCCAACTGACCTCCTCACACATACCTATGTCCCTTCCCCAACATTCCACTCTCTTCTAAAAAAAAAATGGGCACCTGTCCCACAAAAAATATTGCCACATACATAGCTCTACATTTTGCACATGTGTCAAATGGACACAATTAATGATGTCCAGTTGGCTTGACAACACATTTATGTTGTCCTCATCCCTCTCTCTCCGGGGTATGAGAGTCCAAATTTATCTATAAAATCTGTCAAAATGCACAGCTGTTGCTGTACAAGAAATAGATAGTTATGGTTCTTTCCTATACCCTTCCTGCACATCCCTACCTGCTGTTCACTATGTTTTCCCCCTGCTTGCCCCCATTTCACCACTTTCATATCTCTCCTTTTTTCTATTCCTTATTTTATTTTAGTGTGAGATTTTGTGGATTTGCACGGAGTGGCATGGTGCGCCATGACACTTCACTTAGCTCAGCTTAAATGTGCTTTAAAGAGCTCTAATGTCTATATGTGTCTATGACAGTGTTACTCACATGTACAAAATAAACACCTTTGCCCAGTCTCAAACCCAGGCCCCTCTCAAAAAGGTGCATGTGTGTAGAACAGTGTGCCAGGGAAAATGGGGACAGTCAGCGTCATCATGCTTTCATACCTTATGAAAACATCTGCTACCCATATATGTCACCTGGGTATTCTGCACATACAAATCTAGATGGTGGCGGACATCAATTATGAAACTTTGAAAAGGAGCTCTAGAACAACCAAAGATAGCCAGTTGAGTAATGTTTTTAGTGCTTTCAATCACTTTAATATGTGACCTTCTTCAGAAGGACATCAATTATGCTTACAAATCTAGATGGTGGAGGACATCAATTATGCTTATGTAGATGAGGGCAATTTAGGGCCAGTAGCTAGTCACAGGGCCATAAAATGTATAACCATTGCAAAGAGATAGGCAAGATGGGCATGTCTCTAGTGCTATAAGGGGATATATATCTGACCATGTCTCTAGTGCTGCAAGGGTATATGTGGAGCTTTTCTCCCTGGGCCTCCAGTGGAAACGGGCTCTTCTTGGCCCAGTGTACTTCCCCGGTAATCAAACTTAAATAAATAAATAAAATAAATATCTGGCAATGTCTCTAGTACTACAAGGGGATATATATCTGGCCATGTCTCACACACACACACACACACACACACACACACACACACACACACACACACACACACACAAAGTAGTTGGTTGCTGTGATATTAGAATCCCTACCTATCTAGTGATACACTTGTGCCATGGAGTTTATCCAATATCAGAGTATCAGACAACAGTCTTAAGGTGGATGACATCAGCAGGCCTTGTAAAGAAGGCCAATGTTGAGGCCAGCAGCTAGTCATGGGGCCTTAAAATGCATAACCATCACACAGAGATAAACCATATGGGCATACAAGTAGTTCTAATGGATATATGTACATACACAAGTTGAATGATGTGAGATTAGAACCCCTACATATCTATTGTTACACACTACAGTCTACAGTACTTATCGCATGAGCCACTGAGTTTATCTGATAATAGACTTTCAGCCAGTGCTCTTAAGATGGATAATATCAGCAGGACTTGTAGAAGAGGGAATTTAGAGGCCAGCAGCCAGTCACAAGGTGATAAAATGCATACACTAGTGCTGTGAAGGGATATATTAATACACACACACACACACACACACACACACACACACACACACACACACACACACAGTTAGATGATGTGAGATTAGAACCCTTACCTATCTACAAATGGGCACTATAGCTTGCAGTACTTATCACATGTTCCACAGAGTGTGTCTGTTATTAGACTCTTAGCCAGTGCTCTTATAGTGGGTGACATCAGCAGGCCTTGTAGAGGAGGGAATTTAGAGACCAGCAGCCAGTCACAGGGCCATAAAATGCATATCAGCAGGACTTGTAGAGGAGAAAATTTAGAGGCCAGCAGTCAGTCACAGGGCCATAAAATGCATACCATTACATGGAGATAGCCTATATTGGCATGTCCATAGTGCTGTGAGGGGATATATATTGATACACACATACACACACACACACACACACACACACACACACACACACACACACACAGTTGGATGATGTGAGATTAGATCCCCTACCTATCTAGGGTTGCACACTATAGCCACAGTACTTATCACATGCACCGCAGGTTATGTCTGCTATATATGGTGATGCAGGCACTGTACTTGCAGAGTACACTAAGTGACCTTGTGTTAGACAGCATGTATGGCCTGCAGAGTGATACTGTTTGGTACTGTTATTGTATCTAGTGTTCTACATGTGGGATACCTGGTAATATCCCTGCTATGTGTGTACACTTACCAGTCTGGCCATATATGGCAGTTTGCAGTTTGATAGGTGGGCATTTGGCCAGGGAAATACAGCCTGTCCAAGGCATGCATTGGAGCCATTGTACATTACACCACCTGCGTACCTGCATCTGTCTAAAAGGTGTCAGTCCACAGGCACAAGGGTCAGTGGGTGAGTGGTTTATGTACTGTTGTGGCCTTGGTCTGGTTCCCTCAGACAACTGTTGTGATGTGTAAGTGCAGATAACCCCAGTATTCCGGGTATGTGGGGACATCCATATATCCCCACCCATATCTATATAAATGTGTATAACAGGGATGTCTCCTTAAATGTTGTGTGTGTACATTATGTTAATGTGTTATGTAGATACCTATGGAGAGTCTATGTATCATTGTACTTTATATAGCTATATATACATCTTGTTATCACACACACACACATATATATCTATGTGTGTGTGTGTGTGTGTGTGTGTGTGTGTGTGTGTGTGTGTGTGTGTGTGTGTGTGTGTGTGCCATATACTGATAGATACACTCATCAAGGATGAGGGGGATAGGGAGAGACAGATATGTGTACATAGCTGTTTGTAAGTACAGACATATTTCCACATAGCAGGTCTTTGTGCAGTAGAGGTGACAGACTTGGGCTCAAGTTAGAGTATCATGCCCAGTGTGACTGTCGGTACTTACAAGGTAACTCCAGGCCAGAGCTACCTGTACTCCAGTCCAGGATTATGTTTGCTGCAGGTCATTGGCTGTTGCACCAGTCACCAAAGTTCTACACTTCCCTGATATTGTCCAAGGCATTCCCTGGCTGGTTGCTGACCTTAATATGTGACTCATACTTCACAACTGTACAGAGCTTCATAGACTGTCTAGCATTTTGCCTCATATGTTTGGTCCATTTTACATAACACTGTAGTTTTCTGGAAAATTAGTGGCAAATCAGTGAAGATTGAAGTCAATAAATGATGACAGGCATTTAAATTTCAGACTCCATACACATCAGGAGATTCATGCTAATGGAGGACAATGTTATTCTAGTAATATTCTATGTTTGTAAGAACAAATATTTAAAACCTGTCCCTATTTGTGGGCCTTGGTCCCACATTTATTCATGGTTTTGGCCAGATTTCCTGCCTAGGAGGTTGAGAGGTATGATGTGACTGGGGTACATGATGCAACACCACACACAGGATGACAGTCTGCATACCTCTCCCTGTACATGTTGTTTCAGAATACCTAGCATTTCACCCCGTATGTCTGCTCTGTTCCACATACATTTGTGGTTTTCCAGTACTATACTGTAAGCAGCCTTCACTGAATTGTAACTACTGACACATTTCAGTGATGGCCTTTACATCCTGCAGCTAATCTGACTTTATGCAGCCTGCTGTTATACTAGCCACCTGCTAGATTACTCAGAGTGTGCATAATGTCTATCTGTAGGTATGCCCCTTTGTCCCCCCATTCACTCTGGCTTTGTCCAGCTTTGTTGCAGTAACAGATTGAGCGGTTATGCCAGTCTGTGGGAATACCAGCATATGAGTACCTCACATGAAAAAGATGTTAGATGCTACCAGATTTGATCCATTAACACCATCACCCATGCTTCTGTCCCTGGCCCAGTGAGCCACACCAGCAACCAGACAGAGAGGTTTCATTCCTCACACTATCAACAACATACATGAATTGTCTGGTCTGCTGGTATATCATTGCAGACTTACTGTTACAGCAGTAGTATGGGAACACTGATGTGTTTGGGGTGGGGAACGACTAGCCCATGCTTTGCTGGATAGACAGTCATGCAACTGTGCTGAGACCCCACTCTTTGACATCTCCCTTGAATAATGTCATGGAGTTTTCAGCCATGTGGCCTAGTAGATATTCTGGGGCACATACTATTGAACAGAGTACCTGTTCTCCCAAATGACTGTTAGAGCTGTACAAGTCACCCAGTAGCCCACTATAGATCTCTGCAAGTAGTCCAGTAGCACACTATATATAGCCTACTATATTCCCTTGCATACATGTGGCAGGTCCATACATATGCTACCATATTGTAGTAATCCTTACAAGTGGTGTATAGGAGAGTGGCTTGCCTTGTGAATGCAGCAGGTGACAGACCTGTAGTTCTGGGCTACCTCTTTCTGATGCATGCAATCCACAGCCATTACATGGGGATACACAGGTTGTGTGGTCTGGCTGGCATCATTTTTACTTACATGTATGCGATTCAGAGTAAGGTGTTAGCCCCTAGGGCCCTAGATTGTCAGTGAATGTGCTGTGCGTTGTCTCTTTGCCAAGGCCAGGGCAAATTGGGCACACTTATGTCTGCCTAGAGGGACATCCTCAGGGGATTCCTCCTCTGAGTCCCCCTGTGAGTGCAGTTGTGGTGACCTAGGGACTGGTGAAGGGCTGTGTATCCCTTCCCTTTGCTGATTCTGCTGAAGCTGTTTCCGCAGGATCATATTGTGTAGCATGGCACATACTGTGAACATCATCGCACATGTGGCTGGAGAGGACTGCAGGCCTCCACCAGATATATCAAGGCACCAGAACCGTGATTTCAACAGCTCAAACACATGGTCTATGATGTTCCTAGTTTGTGTGTGTACCTCATTATCGTATTCTCCATTGGGTGTGTGTGCATTTTTGATAGGTGTCATCATCAATGGTTCCAGTGTGTAGCCAGCATCCCCAGTGGGATGTCTCCCCTAGCAAACATCTGGTACAGCCATGATGCATGCCAGATATTGGAGTCATGATAATAATCAGGGCTGCCAACACACACATTCAGGATAGTGCCCTGGGCATTGCAACATGACCTGCCAGTTGATGGAGTGGTACCCGTTGTGGTTGACATATATTCTTCCCTCCTCACTGGGTAATGCCTTGATGTGTACATGAGTGCAATATATGGCACCCAGTACCTAAGGGTAGTGTGCTACATGATAGAAGAGTCACATACTGCTGGCTCTCTCCTCAGGGTTGTGGGGAAAATAAATGTGCTCACTGGTATGTGGTAGCATGGCGTCCAGGAACTGGTAGCGTACCCTGGATGGTGAAGCCTGTGAGACCCCCATCATGTCTCCAGTTGGTCTTTGGAAATACCTGCAGCTAGTACCCTAAGGGGTTTACATACCTTTATTTCCACTGGGATGGGTTCCCTTCTCTTGGTTCTGGGTCTGAGTTGAGGTTCGCAAAGCTTACTGAGTTGTTGTAGCATGTCCCTGTCCACCCTGTAGTGATCTACAATCTCCAGCTCATGCAGCTCCTGGTAGGTTACCCTGGGCCAGAACACTCTTCTCCTTCTCAGTCTAGGCCTATAGTCAGCAGCAGCAGCAGCTGCACTGACCTCAGCATCTAGCACATACAGAAGTAGCAGACCTGCAGCAGACCCTAGTATTCTCTCAGTGAAAATTCCCAAGTCTGTACTCCAATGGTGCAGAGTATGGAGGAAAATCTGATTGTAGTGTGTATGCATACTTTGTAGTGCACTGCTGTATGTGTAGCCTGTGTGATTGGCTGTCTGTGATACATTCCACCTGCCAGTTACATTATTAAGGGGTTTTAATGCTCCTTGTTTAAGTGAAATGAGGCTCATCAGTAATTAATATATCACTGGCTTTCTCAACCAATTTTTTTTGACAGCCCTCCTTGCTGAGCATTGTGACACACCACACAGACCCATGCCACAAAGATAAACAGAGCTTAGCAGTCCATAGACACACCCCAAAGGAAGGTCATGCTCATCATGGTGGCACACCATGCAGACATACACAAACACAATGAAACAAGTGCCACAGAGATAAACACATCTTAGTAGCCACTGTACACCCCCCACTCAGCTTAGCAGTGTGCCATGCAAACAAGTGCTTCTGAGCTCCAATGAGCATACAAGCACTCTGAGACACTCCCATTTGATGTCAGCTACCTCTTTTGCAGACACCAACACGGTTCTGTGCCTACACAGATGGGATCTGCGGACACAGATACCCATTTGTGCTATTCAGTAACCTCAGCTCATTTGCATACAGATCCATGCACAGAACCTGACAAATACAAAGTTCCAGGCTCTGTCTCATTAGCAACCACAGCTGTGTAACAATTTACATACTCCACATAGGGTTATGTAATGCATTACTGTTACAAACTCACACATTCTGTTTTTCACACTCTTTTCATATCTTTTTTCTATAAAGGCATGTTTGAACACTGTGGTGTGCCACACAAACATACCCAGGGTATTAAAAAAATAAAATTATGTTACATTATTTTTTATACAGTTTTGGACACACAGTGGATAGTTTTGCACATATCTGTGTCCACTATGCTATTTCTGACCTTCTAAGTACACTTTTGCAGCCCCTGGTGTCATTTTTATATCCTGTACATGGCATTTTTCCATATACATTGCAGACACCAGCATGGGGTCTGCAGGACTGCCTGTCTGCTTGCTGGATCACTCCACCACCCTCATTCATATGCATTTCACCTGCTTATGAGATGATTTGCATACCATGGACACTTCCGTGTTCACACACTCGTGCATGCCCCTCAGCTCTGTTTACTGGATACACCTGCTTACTTCCTGTAAGCATCTTGCAGCTATGCCTACATGGAAAATCAGTCTGTGTAGGCGTTACTGTATTCCCCCCATAATCTTAGTTGCAAGCATTATGTATCACAAACCATATTGAAATAATTTTAGTTGTAAATATTATACATCACTTATAATCTACCCAACCATTGTCCATCAAACATTACATAGCTCATTCAAATCCGACTTCTGTAAAACTCATTCCTCCCCTGTATGTATTATCCCCACAGTTCCCATTTTTCCTATATAATGTGCTCCTACCCTTTTCAAAAGATCCCAATTACAGTTGTTTTACCTCTGTTACTATAATCACTACTTTGAGTACATTTGATTTAGACTTTGATTTCCATTTTCTAGTAATTTGTTTGGCGGCCACCATAATTAGACTCATCAAGGTCTTACTATGTCTAGGGAATTCTGATTCTATATCATAGCTCAAAAAATAATTTCCCTAGATACACCAATTTGCTCACTGGGCCTTTCTTATTCCTCTATCTAGGTTTATTTATTGGAAATTTTAACATTTCTGCCCATGGGTTCTGCTCTTTCAAGGCAGTAGCATTTTAAAATGGTATTGAAATGGGTTTTGCCTCCCCAAGTAAGCCAGTGTCCCTTACTTGCGATCTTGATTTTGTGTTAGAAAAAGTATCACTTGTTCCATTTGAACCAGCTAATCTGGCTGACTTGAGGTTCATAACATGAGAAGCAGTATTGTTGATTACTCTGACATCTCCAAGAAGACTATCTGAGCTGCAGGCTCTTATGGTGGAAAACCCTACCTCATTTTCCACAAGGAAATGGTTTATTTGAGAACTAATCCTTCTTTTATGCCTAAAGTTGTATCTGAGTTTACTTTAAGCCAAACTATCCATCTCCACATTTTCTTTCCTGAACCTAAAAATGAGGGAGAAAAGATACTCCATACCTTGGATGCCCACAGATAACTCAGGTACTATCAAGACAGAACTAAATCTTTCAGATCATTGGATCAATTGTTCATTTCTTATGAAGGTAAGAAGAAGGCACAAGCTGTGTCAAAACAGACTATTTCCCAATGCTTGTCAAGACTATTACCTTTTGTTGCACTCATCATGACAAATCTATTCCAGGCAAGGTCTAGGCCTCCTCTTCAAGCACCTTGGCTTCTTCTATGGCTTTTTGGAAAGGGTTGGATTCTAAACATTTTCTAGAAGGTGCTGCTTGGTCCTAGGTGCATTCTTCTACAAAGCAATATATATTGTATTCCTTGGGGAACTGTCTAGATTATGCTTTGCTAGGACCATTGCTCAGGGGCAGCTGGACTTGTCTCCTTCCACCTTCCGAATATTGTTATCTATGGTATCTACACATATAGCTAAGACTACTGCAGAAGTGATAAGTATGAAAAACAGTACATTTGTGTAAGCTGAGCTTACCTTAACAGAAGATGTCCGAATAAACACTACTGCAGTAGATGCTTCCTCCCTCCATTCCCATTGCTTTTAGTGTGCTTTTATGCCATGGTGTAGACATTTATTTTTTAGTTATTCCTAGCCTTGTCCTTTCAGGGCTCAGCCTCACCCTTTTTGCTGGCAGGAAAGCTCTGAAGGGCTTTGCACCCAAACGTGTCTTTTAGTCAGCTCAGCTTGAACAACTTGACAGTTTGGATGTGTGGAAGGTGTCCTGAAGCTTTGGAAGCTGGCCATTTGTTTTATGTTTAGCAAGATATAACCCATAAAGCTTAAGGCTATACTGTCTGCATTACTGATAGATTCTTAAAATGGATGCAGGGATCATTCAAACATCTACTGTTATGGTACATTCAACTTATACAACTGTACTTTTCACTGCCGTGGTTTCTAAACACAGCATAGGTTTTTTCATATTTACATTGGGTATCATACGTGTTTTATAGCATGGAACTTTGCAAGAAATTATGTAGTGAGCCTGGGGTCCTTTTTAACTGCTTAACCTGTAACACCCTGCCATCTAACTATTCTTAAAAACAAACAACAAAAAAAAAAAACTGAAGGTTGAAATATCTGCCTAACGAGTTTCATACCTTATACAGTTACTCTTCATTTGAAAGCAAAGACAGATGTGTGGCAAAATGACAAAAGTAGTAAATGTAGTCACTGTCATATCTTTGTCTACAAAAGTCGGATTTACCATGTCATGATATAAAAGAGAGAAAAGGCATGCAGAGAAACTGGAAAACTATGTTGTTGTGTCTTTCAGCTTTTCCCAGTTAGGGGTCACCACAGCGGAACTCAGGTCCGCTAATGATTGGCAGTAGATTTTTACATGCTGAGTTGCCAGCCCTGAAGCACAACCTTCAACGAAGGTACGCCCATTCACGCATGTCTCCACACAGAAGAAGCTCTAGCTGAGAATCGAACAGGACAACATCTTACTGTGAGGCGACAATGCTACCGCAGCACCTCCACTAAACAAAGAAACTGAAAAACTATGCACTATGTTAAAAAGTTTTAGATTACTTGACAATCACGGCACCTTATTTTGGCTCGCAAGAGAATACCATTTGATATTATGGCTCTCTTTCAGCTCAGAAGTCATTACTGATTAGACATATGGATATCTAAGGTGTGTTGAAGGGACATCATATTTACAAGCTAGTGTGTGGTCTGGCTTTAAAGAAATTATTGAATTCACTGTCAAAGTATTCTTGGCATTTTACAGGCAGTATACTGTCTGGATTACTGATAGACTCTCAAAATGGATGCATTAAATGAAGAGACAAAGACTGTTAATATTTATGGTGATATCCTACATATAATACTTTAAATGTAAAATATAATACATGCGTGTATGTATGCAAAGTAATTATGCAGAGAAGTGCAACATTTTAAATAAATTTCTTGAAGTTTAAAGGCTGCTAACAACTATCAGTTTTACAGTGACCAGCTATACTGAAGCACCCAATGACTCACTCAAATGGTATGCAACACTGAATGTTTAAAATGGAAATTTAGGACTTTTGTGCACAAAATTTATTCAAAACCATTAATAAAACATTTCAGTTTTATTGCTAATATTTCCTACAGTGCAAAGTATATAATGTAATGTAATTTTAGAGTTGTAGTCACTACATCACTATATAATGTCAAATAAAATACATATGTTATAGCAAGCAATCCTTACTAAATTCACATCTGCTGAAGAAAGATGGATTTTTCCAATAGTAGATTATGGACATTCATTTCTGCAAACAAGTATGTGCAATTACAGCACATTTAATGTAAGATCTCAGCATCAACAATGTAAACATAATTATTTTTCATCAGAATACGAGTAGGTTTCTCTTAAAATTATATTATCTAATGATATCTCTACCATCTGAAGTTCAGACATGCAGTAGAAATGCAAAAAAAGGACATCTCAGAACTAAACTGTATGCATTACTTTTATTCACAAACCATATGTTTTTTTTTATTTACAATGCATGTTTTATGTGTTATTTATTGCTGAAATTCTTTAAGACTAGCAAAGACTGTAGCTAGTATTCAAGTGAAAAACAGAGTTGTATGACATGCAATTGCAATTATAGTCCCTGGACATGATAAGGACGATGTGGTATAACTCATGGTGAACAAATCAAACTTTAGCCTCAGTGACATATATGTGGTCTCCACTATATAGCACAGCTATCTATATTGATCAAAAATGCATAGTGTAGCTCAGGTTTGCTCTATCACATACTCATCACCAGATAAGATAGCATTTATCTGTTCTTTCCAACCACACACACACACACACACACACACACACACACACACACACATCCCCAGCAGTGACTGATGCAAAGAGTTAAACCCCTGTTCAAGTAGCATAAGCCCCTGCTAGTGTCTGTAGATCACATGTTCTTCTGCCTCTTCAGATTATCATCCATAGTGGTCACATAATAAAAATGCATCCTCTCTCCCAGAAAATTTCCATTCTGGGAAGCATGTAGTGAAACTATATAACTTGTCCCCCTCAAAAGTACAGTCCACAGACCACATAAATAATTACATAATGGAACTGCATTTTCTATTCCTTGTAATAGTCTTGTCATGGCAATCATATAATCAAACAGTATGCCCTCCTCCCAAAGATAAGGATACTTCTGCTAAACACATAGTACATGTATAAGCCTCCGCATCTAGAGTGGCATACCAGAAGGTACACATATCTAAGTTATTGGCTGTGTCTCAAACATGTACTGTACTATACACCATGTCACATATGTAGACTTGATATCCATGTTATTAAATTGGTTAATCATTTAGGTTGACTGGTCTTTTCAGAGTTGACCTTAACAATGTCCCAAGACATTAGGCAAGCACAACATCAAATAATAAAAAGATAACACAAACAGTGCATGTCATAGTACAAATGTAGCATCCCGCAGTACCTCATATGGATTGTTTCCTATAAGCCTGTTCGTAAGCACAATCTCTAAAACTAAACAACTGCTTATTTACAATTATCATGCTGCCAAGATAGCTCGATGTCTTAAAACACATGCAACACAAGCAGGATGGTGCCAAAGATGTAGCAAACAGGGTGAGTTACAGCTGTGATGGCACAACATCAATACTGTGAATGTGCTATCAGCACACTTTTTATCTGGACAAAGCACAAAATCACTGCCCTTCAGGAATAACACACTGTACTTTGTATACAGTCAAAGCACATGGCCACTGTCCTTCATGAATGACATACTGCACTGCAGCAAAGGCCAGTTACACTAGTTGTACACAAAGATATGTCAATGTATATGCACCAGTTTATCTGTAAGTCCAAAAAACTTGTGTAACAGCATAGGTAGAGAATTTTTCTGCCATCATTGTATTCTTTCTTAATGTCTGGGTTAAAATTGATAAGGATATCTGTTTTTTAGAAAATAGTTCTTGTTTTCATCAATGTAGTTTAATCAATGGGTTTTTCCTTTCACCAAGTGTTGATCTCTCAAGTACCTTGTTTACTTATATGAAGGATGCACAGAGCTCTTGTGCTATGTTGTCTGCCTTTGCTTAGTACTATACCTGACAAGCATCATAATATGTTGCACTGTTTTAAAGTTTAACGTGAACTATACTTGCTACAATTCCTCACAAAAATATGTAGCACCTTTAATCACATTTTTCAACAGGTAGCATTTATGATTTATCTCATAAATCAAATATTTTCTTTCTTTCTTTTTTGCATTTTCACACAATGTGTTTAAATTTTCATCCTTGACTTATCATCAGATTCCAGGAGTCCTCAATCAAAAAAGACAAATGAAAAGTTCCAGAGCCCCATATCTGGTTCCAAAATGTTACTTTGGCTTGCAACATCAAGTTTGTACAATTGATATTAACACCAAGATAAACTGTCTAAAAATGGCTTTATTTTATAGGTGACTCTCTACCATGCTGCTAATGCAAGTATTGTTTTGTGGAAAAGAAACTTGCCTGCAGAACTGTTTCTGACATATATGTGGGGGTGTCATGCAGGCTGAAAATTGAATGAGGGGGTGGTCCAGTATCATGTGCTTGCATAGTTATAGTTTTCTCTGAGAAATCCCCTCCAGACTCCAGGGACAACTCAAATCTGATTCATAGAAAGCAGTCCCACAGTGCTCCCCTCCTTGTTGTTCTGGATATAAGCATACATGGCAGGCAGACATGTTTTTCCTCTTCTCCATTCATTCTCATGTCACATGTACAGGCAAAGCTGTTTTTCCAGCCAGCTGTGGGGAGGCTTAACTCCAACCATATATCAGAGTTTGCACTGCCAGTGCAGCATGTTAAATGCCTTAAGTTCCTTTTTTCACATATGGTTATAGATGTGAGGAACTCCAGCCTCCAAGAACTATGAAATATGAACTATGGCAGCTATGTGGTAAGTTCAGAAGTATTTATGTTATGACAGGACTAGATAATAAGATTAATGTGTCTAGATTGTTTCAGCATTCTGGTGTAAAGAATATCCTTTAGAATTAGAGAGCTGGCATAACATCAGATAGTGTTATTAGTACTCTGCCACTAAATATGATGTCATACCAGGCACACAGCCGAAATTCAGTATCAGTGAAGTGATGCAGGATTGCAAGGCTTTCTGCAATACTACCCTAATGTTTTTGGGACCAGGGAGGGGCTTGAAACAAGACGTGAACTTGAATGCAAGTTAATGCTGGTTAGTTTTTGAGGAATAGTATTGCTTTTTTAACATTCATGGATTTGTATTTGTTCCAAGCATTTAGAGAAATTTTATTTTTTTTCATGTGTTAACAAATTAAAGTTACTAACTGACTCAAGTATAAGTGGCCTTGGAGGAGATCATGCTAGGACTATGGCTTAATAATGGAAATGTCAAAATAATTGAGAACAGCAAACTATTCTACTTAAAGTAAAAGGGAAATGCATTGGATATAGCATGAATACTCAGATTTTTACTTTAAGTTCTTTTCTGCCCCTATGTCTGCAAACCATTTGAGCAACTGATATAGTTTCATCACATTCTTCTGTGGCAGAGCCATATTGCGAGCAGTCATCAACATCCAGTCCTTTGGGTAAGACATTCATCTTAGTTCCCATTTGCCTGAGTAGGGGGTAGTTCAGGTGGATGCAAAACGTTCCATAGCACTTAGCAAAAAATGTTCCATAGATGCTATGAATACCACCTCGGGTCCCCCTGAAAAAAGACAACTAACCCATTGGATCTAACCTGGTCAACAAAAGAAATCATTCAATCAATGTATTAAACAATCAATAAGTCAGGGAATTTTTGCATTAGGCCATAATGCTGCATATATGCTATTGCAATTGATTTTGCAGTGGGTGAACTATGGACACAATGTAAGTAGGCCATTTTGTCTCAAAGAGTATGCAACTCCTCGATGGCACCTTATCTCTTGTAAGCAGAGAGTTCCTGACAGATCTCCAGTCTCTAGTGAGCAAATGAATATTAGTTATACTTCCAGCAATACATGCCATATCCCCATTCGCTGGGAAAGGGGAGCAGGTGATACCTTTTTTTTCCTCCACCCTCTCTGGTTAGAGCCTCCAACACCTAGGAAACTAGTAAGACATTGGCTGTTTGGGTCATAATAGGGATTTCTTTCCTCTGTGTTCTGGACTTGGCTTTTACCAGGAAATGTTCATAGGTTCATAGGTTGTTACTAGGCTATCGGCCCTAGGGCCTAATCAAGCCTAGCCATAACAATTCCCTGGATATTTCTTCCCACAATATTTACTTCTCTGGACCCCTGTCTAGCAGGGTGACTGACATGATCCCCGGGGTGAACTTCCTATCTCCCATCCAATCATCAAGGTTCCTTTTGAAGAGGGCCAATGAGGTGCTCTGCTTGACATGTATGGGCAGTCTATTCCAGAGTATGGGGAGTCTCTGGGTCAGGAACCTATCCCTCCAGCATGTTTTGTTCATGGTGATGACAAGGTTTATATCCCTGGAGCATGTCACTTTGAGGGATTGGGATTTCTTTAAGTGGAGCATGTCCAACAGGTCAGGGTTTGACATGGCCTTGTATGTTAAGCAGAGATCTCCTCTGAGTAGATGATATGCCACAGAGTATAGCTGGAGTTTTTTTAGACGGTCAGCATATGACATCTGCTTTAGGCCTGTGATTCTTTTCATGAGGTATTTCTGTGGTCTTTCCAGCTGTTGCAGATGTCTTGTGAGGTGCATACCAAACGGGGCATTATACTCTATAATGGGTCTAATGAGGGATGAGTACAGTGGGACAATGACCTCCTTTTTTCTGGATGAAAAGCCCTTAGTGATGAGGTGTGCAGGATTTCCCAACTGTCATGGCGATGTGGTTATCGAAAGTGAGACCACTGTCCACTTGTGTCCCTAAGTCTCTCATCACACTTTCGATGTTTAATGTCCTGCCACCTATGTGGTAATTCATGGGTACATGTTTTTTTCCAAAGGGGATAGCTATACATTTCTTGGCATTAAGCTTGAGCCCATGGCTCTGGCACCAGGCATCTGTTTCTGTAAGGCCCTTTTGTAGAATATCCACATAATTTGGGATTCAGTAATGGCTCCCAGTTTGCAGTCATCTGCAAACTTTGTTAGCCAGAGTCCCTTAATGTTGGCCTGTACTTCAGAAAACTAGATGCCAAACAAGACTGGTCCCAGGACTGAACCCTGAGGTATTCCACTTGTCACTTGTCTGGAGCTGGATTTGGAGTCAGCTACTTTTACAGTCTGGGTTCTGTCAATAAGCCAGTTGGCAACCCTTCGAGTGATGTAGGGATTTATGCCCAGCTTAGTAAGTTTATCTATGATTCCAGAGTAGGGGGTGGTGTCGAAGGCCTTGGCGAGGTCCAGATAGGCTTTGTGGACCACCTTACCTTGTCCACAGCTCTGGAGACTGATTGGAAGAAGTCAATCAGATTCAGGAGACAAGATCGGCCCTTCATAAACCCAAACCTGGTGGGGTCCAGTGTTTGAAGGTTGCCAATGTCTTTGTTTATAAGTTCGGTGATAATGTGTTCCATGCCCTTGCAGATCAGGCTTGTCAGACTGATGGGAATGATGTATCTGTTACATCTATAACTTGGGTTTAAAATCTACAGAAAGCACCTTCAGCATAAGCCCAAACTTGAAAGTAGTTCAGATGCCCATCAAATGTTTTATAAAATGCACTGTGATGCAAATGTTCTCTATGGTAGCATGAAATTATATATAGGTAAATTGCTATGGTCTAGTAAAAAAAAGTATATATATATATATATATATGATGTATCTACAGTAGTGAGGAAATCATTCTATGTTGCTATGCTGTGCAACTTATAAACAAATGTATGGCATCTAAGTCCAAGGAAGTCATTGTTACATTGTATTTGGCATTCATCAGACCTATCATTGAGTACAATGCCCCCTTTGGTATGTACCTAACCAGGCATATCCAACAAATGGAACTTCCACAAAGGTTCCTCTGTAAAAGAATAAAGTGCATAAGTAACTTGTCCTATGCAGACTGAAACAAGGTCCTATTGTTGTATTCTGTCTCCTATAGGCTTTTGAGGGGAGATCTATGCCTGGCATACAAGGTGTTGCCAGATTCCACTCTGATGGACCTCCTGCATATCCTCAAAAGAAACTGCACCAGAATTACCCATTCTAAAGACTTATACCTTGCCTGTAATATAAACAGGACAAGCTGGAGTCTCGAGCAAGTATCCCAGAGACGACCCCATCTATGAAACAGGCTCCCCATCCATGTAAAGCAGAGTTCCTCCCTAACTCAATTCAAGTGCAACTTAGACAATTGAATGGGGAACAGGAAATTCATCCCTGGTTTGGCACCTATGTCTCTAAAGGACACAGGCTACCTGTAAATGATATCTCCCAGGCTCCTCTTTGTAAATGTTTTACCTTCCAAACCCCTGCTTACACTTATCAAAGGTATCAGAACTTGTCAGAGATTTGACATGCATGATTAGGCTAAAAAAGGCCATTGTGGTCATTATGAACCTATGAGGCTATGAAAACAACTAATATGTAAGACACGAAGATACAAGGCATTCCTCTAGAGAGAAGAACAAAGCACTGTGAAAAGGGATAAAGGGCATTTCTTCCAAACCTTAGCAGCTATAGCAGAATACAATGTTTCACTTTAAATACTCACAAGGACTCCTGCTGGGCAAAGCATGCAACACAAAAAGGTCATGGTGCTGACTTCTTCAGTCTGGGAACAAGATATTGAAAAAAAATGAAGCAGATATATATCAAATAAACTATTTTATTAAAAATTAATATGTAGAAAATGTCTACTTCAAGACAATTAAAGCTAAATTCAAGGTATCAGAACATCACTGCAAACATATGTGAATCAAAGTAACCTTGTTAGAAATAGATAAAAACATATGAATTAATTTAATTGAAATGGAAGCCAGTTTCAAGAGGTGAAACCTCTGATTTGGACTTAAATGAGTCTACAGGGCACTCACATTTTTTCTTAGCTTAATAAGGTCTGAAGTTTTTCTAATATTTTTTTTCTGTCCCTCATGCCTTCTGCCCATCAATACCTCAAAGCAACCACTTATTCATTCCCTGTCACCAGGGCAACACTCAATTATGGCATGGCCATTTTCCATTAAGCTCTAATGGCTTTTGCTATGCTTTTCGATCTAAAACTTTCCCTGTTGGCTGATGTAAATGGTAACTTTTTGAAATATGTAGACTGAATGGCCGAAAGATCAGACTTATATATACTATAAAATAATAATACTATAATATATTATATTACTAAATAATAATAATAATAATTATTATTATAATAACGTCTGGAATGCCATTTCTTTGAATATTATAATTATAAAAACAACAGTCAGCAAACTGGTAAATCCTGTGGTATTTCACCAAAAATGATAAGCTCATGAAAACAAAAAACACAGGAAAATGTATCAAACTGGAAGAGCCAACAAAGTTAAAAAACATTATAACTTTTATTGTTGCAAGTAAAATCTTTCACCTATCAAGGCTTTCTCAGGCAAACAGGACTGTCTAGATAATAAGAGCAGTTATATACTTCAAAATCACATGATCAACAGTCACATGATAAAATCACATGATATAAAAATATATGATGCAAAAAACATAGTACATAATAATAAAAGCAATAAAAATAGAAAACAACCACTTATTACAGTTTAAAATACATAAATATGTAAAATGCATTTATATCACAACTAAACTTGTTTATGTAGCTCCTTCAACAAAGGTTTAAGGAGGCATAGCCATTCAACCCAGGGGGGATATGGCCTCTTTAACCACAATAGCAAATAATATTCAGATATTTCTGTACTTTGAACATCACCACCCAATAGGTTATGATATAAAACACTTAATATATAAAATTTAAAATTATGATCATGTCCATTTTCTAAAATATGTTTGTAAAGGACATTGGTAAAAACACACCTGTTTATCTCAGATGACTGCTAATACATTGTTTCAGTTTCTGATTTGTCGTACCAACATAATAAACACTACATGACATGCATTTCACCAAATAAACTAAATTATTTTTGTTACAGTTACCAAATACTTTCAATATTACCACAGAACCATCTACTGGGTGTAAGAAAATCTTACCTGTATTGATATAACTACAACACACACATCTTCCACATTTAGGTGTGCCTTTTTGCATACTATGAGAATAAGGTTCTACAGAAGGTTGCTCTTTATAACATAATAATTGCTTCAAGTTCGAGCATCTTCTGTAACCGAATTGTGGTTGTGATGGAACTACATAATTTAGTTCAGGTACATTCTGGAATACGTGCCAATGTTTGCTTACAATATGTTTAACTTGAAAAGTACTTTTATTGAAAGTTAACATGCATCTAAGTGTGTTATTTTGTGGCCATAACCTCTTATAAAGTGGGTGATTATTAGAAAATGTAGGCTTAGCTGTCGAATCATGCTGATCTCTAACCTCATTACATATACTAACAGTCTCAGTAGCATACCCTCTATTATTAAAAACAAGAACCATATTTCTAATTGAATATTCATCATATCATGTTTGGTGCTCAGTCTTGTTAGTTTCATTGTGTCATTTCATTGTGTACATTATTTAAAGTAAATTGTGGGTGCATACTACTTTGGTGTAAATATGAATTGCGTTTTGCAGATTTTTTTGTACAGCATAGTTTCTATGCAACCACTACTATTTTTGAAGATGGTAACATCTGAAAAATCAATTCTTGTACTAGAAATATTTTTTTATAAATTTTAAAAATTCACCAGAAAAAAATCATTAAACAAATTTTCATCACCTTTCCGTATCAAGAAAAAAATCATCAACAAGTGCCAATAGAACGTAACATTTCCACATATATATTCAGAGAAGATAAAATAAATGTACGTTCTCAAATATACATTATAATATTTGCAAAGATGTTAGCGATAGGCTTACCTATCACTACACCATACACTTGCCTAAAAATCTTTTTCTGAAACAAGAAAATGTTATTTGTAAGCACCAACATAAGTAACTGACAACATTTATATAGGATTGTGTATACTCAGTAAACTCAAGAAGAAACTCTTTCACTCTTTCACATATTACCCATGTGTCATTAGGTATTACAGTAAACAAGGAATCTACCTCCAAGGTGACAAAAAGCATTTATCAGGATTATTTCTATTTGACCATATACATAATTGTTGTAAAAAGTCATCGGTGTCCTTGAAAATATAAAACTAAATATAACTAAATTGTTGGTACTTTTACTGAGCATTTACGGATGCTCTTGAATCAAGAGTTGATTGACTTTTCATTGTTTGATTACTTATATACTGAAACACTGAAGATTCCTTTCATCTACAGCATACCCCAAATCCACAAGTCTGTACTTAATCCACCTCTGTGATCCATTGTTTCAGTGAGAGGTTGGATCACAGAACCCATTTCAAAATTTTTAGAGACGCGATTATAAGTGGCTTTTGATAAAACAGGAACTATTGTCAAAGACATCAATGATTTTTTTTTACAATAATTACATATGCGTCATCTTAAAAGTACTCAATTGTATTTATTACTGCTTGGTGTAACTCATTCTAAGCCTTTTAGTTTAAGCACTTGGGCTTCAGACCAGTTGTTTTACATTAAGAAGGTTTGTGGTCTGCATTGTAGTGGCAGAACAGGTAGCTTACATCCTTCTAAGTTGGGAACTGCTGATTGAGGGCTCAGTGTCTGTTATTCTAAAAGTGTATTAATTCTGGTTTAAGCACTTGGGCTTCAGGCCAGTTATTTTACATTAAAAGGGTTCGTGGTCTGCACTCTTGTGGGAGGAGAGGCTGGACTCTGCCCTTCTGAGCTGGGAATTTCTGGTTAAAGGCTTATAGTGCCTGCATATTTAAACTGCTTCTGACTGAAATTGGTACACCTTGTTTGCTGTAGCATAGACTAGATCCAGGCCTGCTGAATCTAGCTTTGTTTGTATAACTTGAGCACTAATCCAGGCATTTTTTAAAGTATTCAGTTGTATTTATTACTGCTTGGTAGTAACTTGATTAAAGTGTAGCTACCATTCTAAGTCTTTTGGATTAAGCACTTGGGCTTCAGACCAGTTGTTTTACATTAGGAAGGTTTGTGGCCTGCACTGTGGTGGCAGGACAGGTATCTTACATCCTTCTAAGTTGGGAACTGCTGATTGAGGACTCAGTGTCTGTTATTCTAAAAGTGTGTTAATTCTGGTTTAAGTACTTGGGCTTCAGGCCAGTTGTTTTACATTAAGAAGGTTTGTGGTCTGCACTGTAGTGGCAGAACAGGTAGCCTACATCCTTCTAAGTTGGGAACTGCTGATTGAGGGCTCAGTGTCTGTTTTTCTAAAAGTGTATTAATTCTGGTTTAAGCACTTGGGCTTCAGGCCAGTTATTTTACATTAAAAGGGTTCATGGTCTGCACTCTTGTGGGAGGAGAGGCTGGACTCTGCCCTTTTGAGCTGGGAATTTCTGGTTAAAGGCTTATAGTGCCTGCATATTTGAACTGCTTCTTACTGAAATTGGTACACCTTGTTTGCTGTAGCATAGACTAGATTCAGGCCTGCTGAATCTAGCTTTGTTTGTATGCTTGTTGTTTGTTTGCTTGATATTTCCCTGAAACGCTAATTCCACACAAAACACGACTTTTCAGCACTTCTGTGGATCTCTAGTGATATCTGCATTGCTTACTGTACTTATTTCCTTGTTTCACTTGAAAGAAAGTTACTGTTTGTTGTTTTTGCATTTAAGTTACCTGTAACACATTGCATTTAAGTTACCTGCCACTTGCTCACTAAAGCAATTATATAAGTCAGCACTAAAAAATTAAAAGCACTACACCCTCACAAACTCCCCTTGAGTACCTTGTTCCCCACTGGCCCTTTTTTTCAATTATGAAGGAATTCTCAATACTATTCTAGCATGTCCAAAGGTCAGTTGTCAATCTCTTCTCCGGTCCAGCTGGTGAATCTGGGAACCTTGAGGCAATGTTACAACTGCCTCATGTAACACAGACAACCCTCTCCTCCTCCCAACAAATTCCAACACATGTGAGAGATGCAACCATATAGCCATACTGGAAGCTAAGCTCTCTCAACTCAGTACTGGCGAAACCAGTCAGGAGGAGAAGGAAACCACACTCACTACAATTCCAGTCTCACATAGACCTACCACAACAGCAAACCAAACACATAAATACACAAAGGCATACTCGGAGACTCTAAATCAAAATCTGCCTATGCAGCAGAGACCTCCAAAGCAGACACCCAAGCAACCGCTACCCCAAAACAAAACACGTGCAACACATAGCTCACAAAGCCAGTGTGCCGAACAGTCACAGCCCTTAAGGCTAAAAAACACACCTGATACACTTGTAATAGGTGACTCTATCGTCAGGCACACTGATGTCCCGCTCACCAGGCTGAACAAGGAGAAGGTCACGGTGAGCTGCCTGTCGGGCGCTAGGATCCGCCACATAACACAAGCACTCAGGTCACTCCAAGGCAAGTACAGATATGACTCAGTCATTGTCCATGCTGGTGTGAATGACCTGAGACGTACCTCCCTGGACTACATGAAAAGAGACATAGAGGAGCTCTCTGAGCATGTAGCCCAGGCCGGTATGACCCTGACCTTGAGTAGCATCTTACCCTCACTAAGAATGATGCCACAATATGAAGACAAGATGATCAATTTCAACAATTGGCTTAAGTATTGGTGTCATTCAAAGGGATCCAATGCCTGTCAGCCTGGGATGACATGCTCGACAAGCCACGATGCTTCGCTAGGGATGGCTCGCACCTGTCACCCCTGGGCTTTCAGATACTGGCAAAGGCTCTTGTTACCCCCATAGTGCCTTTTTTAGGCAAGGATCAAAAGACAAACCCACCTCCATAGGTATCACAAGGGATAAGAAACTAAGAGTAATGCTACTGAATGCCAGAAGTCTAAACCTCAAGATGCATGCACTCAAAACTCTCCTTAGCATGGAGAACATTGACATCTGTGCAGTAACAGAAACCTGGTTCAAGGCTCCCGAGAGCACCCCAGCACTACCAGGTTATACCTCATACCATGCTTTTCGGCCCTAAAACTTGGACCGAACCACAAAAGTAGGGGGAGTATCAATAGTCGTCAAAGATACCCACACCTCCAGGTTGGTGGCACAGCACAAAGCATCAGAGACTATCCATGTGCAACTAACAGTGGTTAAAACTGCCTTCCAGTTTATAGCCTGCTACAGACCACCCTCCCAAACCCAGAAACCCCATTCGGCCTTCCTGAGAACACTGGAAAATATGAAGGTCTCTCCAAACACCATTATATTGGGCGACTTCAACTACCCAAACAGAGACTGGGTGCATTACTCTAGCTCCAACACCCTAGCCCAAAGGTTTCTAGAATTTATAAACTCAAATGCTATGGAACAACTTGTTACCACTCCCACAAGAGGGGAAAACATACTGGACCTGATCATCACCAACATGGGGACTCTATGCTCTGAACCAGAAGTGTATCCCTCACTGGTAAGATCAGACCATAAACTAATCTCACTGGATATTCACATCCCGACTCCACCCCTTGCCCTGAAAACCACAGTGAAAAACTTCTCTAAAGCAAATTTCACACTCCTCTAAACTGAGGTGGAATCCTTCAAAGCCCCCGGGCCTGTGGAAAATACGGCCCAGACTACAGAATCCTTTATAAACGCATTCTATGAACAGCTTCAGGAATGCATGGATCATGCAATCCCAAATAAAACCAAGACCCAATCCTCCAAAGGCAGACGTCCTGTCTGGTGGACCCCAACCATAAACAAACTATACAATAGAAGGAGGAAGCTACTACATGACAGAGCAAAATCCCCAAAAGGGAAGGCATCTCTGATCAGCATTAGCAAAAAACTACGGGCACTCATAAAATCATCTAAGGCCAGCTTCGAGAGAAAAATTGCACAGGACACTAAGGATAATCACAAGGCTTTCTTTAGTTATGTTAGGAACCTGGGTGGGAATTCCCAGATATGCTCAGAATTAGTCTAAAATGACAAAAAATACACCGAACCCACAGACATTGCCAACATCCTAGCTGACAGGTACAGGGCAAACCCCCCCCCTCCCCACCAAAAGGGCAAATATCTATCCCAGCAGAGTGCTGCCCCCCTGACATCTCAGATACTCAGGTAAGAGCTGCCCTCTCCAAAGCAAAAAACACAGCATCAATGGGACCAGACGGTGTCTCGGGCTGCGTCCTACATGAATTCCAAGAGCTAAACCCAAACATAAAACTACTGTTCAATCTCAGCCTTATTACAGTATATGTACCCAAAGAGTGGCGTACAGCAACAGTGGTCCCTCTCCGCAAAGGTGGTGCCTCAATGGATCCTGGAAACCATCACCCCATAAGCCTGACTAGCTTATAGTTTCATAGTTTCATAGTTTAGTACTAGGCTATCTGCCCTGGGGCATTTGTAAGCCTAGCCCTAGTGATGTGACTTTCGCCGCCCATGTAGTGGTACTAAAGTGTATATAATAAATTTAGAATACTGTGCCTTTGTCTAGTAGTGACACATTGAAGACCCCCTTACTTATTAAAATTAGTTTACTGTGCCTCTGTCTAGTAGTGACACAGGGATGACCCCCGGGGTAAACCTACGATCTCCCATCCACTCGTCAAGATTTCTCTTGAAGAGAGTCAGTAAGGGGCTCTGCCTAACATGAACTGGGATTCTGTTCCGGAGTGTGGAAAGGCTCTGAGTTATGAATCTGTCCCTCCAGCATGTTCTATTCATATTTGTGCTGAGGTTTAAATCTTTAGCTCTCGTGGTTCTAATGGATTTGGATTTTTTGAGGTGGAGCATGTCCATCAATTCCTGGTTGGACATGGCCTTGTACGTCAGGCACAGATCACCTCTGAGCAGGCGGTATGCTGCTGAATAGAGCTGGAGTTTCTTTAGCCTGGCAGCATATGACATATGTTGGAGACTCTTGATCCTCTTGGTGAGGTACTTCTGGGGTCTCTCCATCTGTTGTAAGTGCCGGGTGAGGTACATACCAAATGGGGCATTGTACTCAATCATGGGCCTGATAAGGAAGGAGTATAGGGGTACAATGACCTCCATTGATCTGGATGTGCACCCCTTCATGATAAGGTGGGCAAGGTAGAAAGTCTTTCTAACCACTTTGGCAACGTGGGTGTCAAATGAGAGGTCACTATCGACTTGGGTCCCCAGGTCCCTGATTACTTTTTCCATACTCAGTGGGTTACTGTTTATGTGATAATTTGTGGGTACTTTGTTTTTCCCAAAGGGGATGACTATACATTTTTTGGCATTCAGTTTAAGGCCATGATTCCGGCACCAGTTGTCTGTTTCGGTGAGGCCTTTCTGTAGGATGTATGTGTCAGCTGGTGTATTGACTATGGTGCCTAGTTTGCAGTCATCTGCAAACTTTGTCAGCCACAACCCTCCCATGTTTGCTTTCACATCTGAGAAGTAAATGCCGAAGAAGAGGGGTCCCAGGACAGAGCCCTGTGGGACACCAGTTGTGACTGGATTTGAGTCTGACATGGCTTCCGCAATTTCGACTTTATGGGTTCTGTTCTTCAGCCAGTTTGCAACCCATCTTGTGACATATGGATTTACATTAAATCTGTTTAGCTTGTCTATGATGCCTGAGTGGGGTATTGTGTCGAAGGCTTTAGCCAAGTCCAGGTAGGCTGTATGGACTGCTTTGCCCTCATCAATGGCTCTAGAGACTGTTTCGAAAAAGTCAACCAGGTTCAAAAGGCAGAATCTGCCCTTTACAAAGCCGAACTGGCTGGGATCAAGTGTCTGTAGGTCCCCAATGTCATTGCTTATGAGTTCCATAATGATACTTTCCATAGCTTTGCAGACCAGGCTGGTTAAGCTTATGGGGCGGTAGTTCCCAGGGTATGTAGCGGAGCCTCCTTTATGGAGTGGGACCACTGTTGCTGTACGCCAGTGTTCCGGTACATATCCTGTAGTAAGGCTAAGGTTAAATAGCATTTTTATATGCGGGTTTAGCTCCTCTTGGACTGCAAAGCTATGGAAAGGATCATCATGGACCTCATAAATAAAGATATTGGGGACCTACAGACACTGGATCCTACCCAGTTCGACTTTGTTAAGGGCAGATCCTGCCTCTTAAACCTGGTTGATTTCTTTGAAACAGTCACCAAGGCCATTGACGAGGGGAAGGTGGTCCACACAGCCTACCTGGACCTCGCAAAAGCCTTCGATACAATACCCCACTCGGGCATTATAGATAAGCTCACCAGCTTAAATATAAACCCTTATGTCACTAGATGGGTTGCAAACTGGTTCAAGGACAGAACCCACATGGTTAGAATTGCTGGAGCCATGTCAGACTCCAAACTAGTTGCAAGTGGCGTCCCTCAAGTCTCAGTCCTGGGACCTCTCTTGTTCGGTATATATTTCTCGGAGGTACAGGCCAACACAGAAGGACTGTGGCTGACCAAGTTCTCAGATGACTGCAAACTGGGCGCCATAATTGACTCTCCAGCCGACACAAGCATCCTCCAAAAGGGCCTCATAGAAACAGACAACTGGTGCCAGAGCCATGGCCTCAAGCTAAATGCCAAAAAGTGTATAGTCATCCCCTTTGGCAAAAACAAAGTTCCCACAAGTTACCACACAGGTGGTAATCCATAAACTACAGAATAAGTAATTAGGGACCTGGGGACACAAGTTGATAGCAATCTCTCATTTGACAACCACGTGGCCAAAGTGGTTAGAAAAACATTTTATATAGCCCACCTAATCCTGAAGGGATTCACATCTAGATCAGGGGAGGTCATCGTGCCTCTTTACTCATCCCTCATCAGGCCCATAATTGAGTACAATGTCCCTTTTGGGATGTACCTTACCAGACACCTGCAGCAACTGGAAAGACCCCAAAAGTACCTCACTAAGAGGATCAAAGGGCTCAAACAGATGCCATATGCTGCCTGGTTAAAGAAACTCCAGCTCTACTCAGTGGCATACCACCTGCGCAGAGGTGATCTGTGCCTGACGTATAAAGCCATGTCCAATCCAGAATTAATGGACATGCTGCACCTCAGAAAATCCAAATCATATCGAGCTACGCGCTCAAGAGACTTGAACCCCAGCACTGAAATAAATAGGACATGCTGGAGGGACAGATTCATAACCCAAAGGCTCCCTCCACTCTGGAATAAAATCCCAGTCCAGGTTAGGCAGAGTCCCTCATTGACTCTCTTCAAGAGAAATCTTGATGAGTGGATGGGAGATCATAGGTTTACCCCGGGTATCACTTCTGTGTCACTGTTAGACAGAGGCACAGTATACTAACCTCGAAAAAGGGCATAGCAAAATTAATTTAAAATGGGTGGCAAAAGCCAAACACACTCTGGCTAGGCTTATAAATGCCCTAGGGCAGATAGCCTAGTATGAACCTATGAACCTATGAACCTATATGCCATCAATTAGAAATAATCCTGATAAATATTTTTTGTAACCTTGGACATAGATTCCTTGTTTACTGTAATACGTAATGACACAGGGGGCAATATAGAAAACAGTTTCTTCTTGAATTTACTGAGTATACACAATCCTACATAAATATGTTATGTCAGTTACTTATGTTGGTGCTTACAAATAGCATTTTCTTGTTTCAGAAAAAGATTTTTAGGCAAGTTCATGGTGCAATGATAGGTAAGCCTGTCGCTAACATCTATGCAAATAGTGTAATTCGGATTCAGTTTATAATCTTGAAATGCTGAAACATTGAATTTCAGTATCTCCAGACTATAAAGCCAAACACCAAAACGCCGAAAACCAAAACTGAAACCCAAAACCACGATCATTAAAGCACACACACAAACACAACTACACCTACCTCTGCACAACAACACAAAAACACACTCACACTTACTATAAGCAGGGGGGCAAGCCCCCCTGCACCCCTACTTATATATACTAACTCCAAGGTCGCACTAAACACCAACACACACAAAACCCACCAACATACATTCCATAACCCCCTCACACAAGCACACATCACACAGATACAAACACCACCACTTTCAACACTGACACACTCACACTCTCACCTACGTACCCTAACCCACACCTAACACTCCCTGACACACTCACAAACACCACAAACCCTCCCCAAAACCATTAAAAACACCACACTTACCTAATGTGTCAGTACTGTGCGTTTGACATTTCCAGTTTCGATATTCTGAAGTTTCGCGCATCTGCAGATTCGACACTTTGGTCTTTAGACACTGAAATTCGACATTTCAGTATTTCAAGATTCCAAAGTGTTTCCTGTAATGCATATCTGGGAATGTAGATTTATTTTATCATCACTAAATATATATGTGGAAAATGTTATGTTCTATCGGCGCTCTGTTGATTTTTTCCTGATATTGCAAGGTGATGAAAATGTGTTTAATGATTTTTTTTTGTTATATCTCTGAGACATCTGAATTTTTGAAATTTAAAAAAAATATTAGTTGTACAAAAAATAATTTTTTAAATTTTACCATCTTTACAAATAGTAGTGGCTGTGTAGAAACTATGCTGTACAACAAAATCTGTAAAATACAATTCATATTTAAACCAAAGTAGTATGCACCCACAATTTACTTTAAATAATGTACACAATCAAATGATGAGAGTAACAAGACTGAGCACCATACATAATATGATGAATATTCAGTTATAAAATATGGTCCTTGTTTTTAATAATAGAGGGCATGCTACTGAGACTGTTAGTATATGTAATGAGGTTAGAGATCCGCATGATTCGACAGCTAAGACTAAGTTTTCTAATAATCAACCACTTTATAAGAGGTTACGACCACAGCATAGCACACTTATATGCATGTTAACCTTCAATAAAAGTACTTCTCAAGTTAAATATATTATAAGTAAACACTGGCACACACTACAGCATGTGCACAAAATAAATTCAGTAGTCCCATCACAACCACAATTTCTTTATGGAAAATGCTCAAATTTGAAGCAATTATTATGTTATAAAGAGCAACCTTCTGTAGAACCTTATTTTCATAGTATGCAAAAAGGCACATCTAAATGTGGAAGATGTGTTTGTTGTAGCTTTATCAATATAGACCAGTTTTCTTACACCCAGTAGATGGTTCTGTGGTAACATTGAAAGCATCTGGTAACTGAAACACAAAGAATTGAGTTTATTTGTGAAATGTGTGACATATATTGTTGATAATATCGGTAAGACAAATCAGAAACTAAAACAATGCATTAGCAGTCATGTATCTGAGATAAACAGGTGTGTTTTAACAAATGTCCTTTATAAACATATTTTAGGAAATGGACATGATCATAATTTTAAATTTTCTATATTAAGTGTTTTACACCATAACCTATGGGGTAGTGATATTGTTCAAAATGCTGAAATATCTGAATATTACTTGATATTGCAGTTAAGAGCACATATCCCCCTGTGTTGAATGGCTATGTCTCCCTTAAACCTTTATTGAAGGAGCTACATAAATGAGTATAGTCATGATATAAATGCATTTTACATATTTATGTATTCTAAACTGTAATAAGTGGTTGTTTACTATTTTCATTCTTTTATTATTTTCTGTGTTTTTATATCGTGTTTTTATATCATGTGATTTTATCATGTGACTATTGATAATGTGATTCTGAAGTATTTAACTGCTCTTATTATCTAGACTGTCTTGTTTGCCGAAGGAAGCCTTGATAGGCAAAAGATTTTACTGGCAACAATAAAAGTTATGTGTTTAACTACATTGGCTGTTCCAGTTTGATGTGTTTTCCTGTGGTTTTTAGTTTCATGAGAATTTTTCTGAATATTCCCTTTTTTCCAAGGTATGGCAATGTCAGAGTTGGCATATATAATTTTAAAGGAGCTTCCTGCCACACAGGGGGTTTTAGGGGTGCTTGCGCCCCCCCCCCCCACAAAAAGAAGGTTTAACGAGAAGAACAATATTCAATATTTGATCTTCTCCTCTTTCACTCTTTTTTTTTTTGGCATGTTGGCATTCGGCATTTTGAGTGCTGACATTTCAATAGGAGTCAATGTAAACACTCTGTGTGCATCATCAGGGCAGTATAGATGAAGCAGAAATGTGTAGTCCACCTCTTTGGGACTGAGCATGTATGCAACTGCAGTGTGGTGTCACTTAGAACAAAACTATTAATGCAGTGTTGTCTAAATGCTACACTGGCAGTGCATGATGAAATAAGGACACATGGCTGTCTATGCAAACCTTAGATAAGGGGTTAGTGGTTAATGTCACTGGAGATGTGGGTAACAAGGAAGGGTGGTTTCAGTAACATGCACAATGTCTTTTGTGGACCTGGTGGGGGAATTACTACATGCCAGTTTAGCATTTAGATAACATTGCATTAATAGTTTTGTCACTGGAGATGTGGGTGACAAGAAGGGGTAGCATCAATAACATGGACAATGTCTTTTGTGGACCTGGTGGGGGAATTACTACCTGCCAGTGTGCTGCAGTCATTGCAGTGGTTGGATGTAACACATTTTACAGGCTCCCTGGGACACTCAAGTGCTGATAGTGTAGTGTGATCTGAAGGTGGATCACTGACATGGGGCTCCCACCCCCATGGCCCCACTTTGTTTGGGCTATCCCTGGTGTAAGATGGGGAACTGTGTCTATCTGTTTATCTATCTATTTATTTAGTGACAATCATACTTTCGTTTTCATAGTATTGGCATTCATAGAATCAGATCTTACACTTTAGACATTCAGCAAGACAAGTAATGCCATGGTTCCTACCTGTGCAAAAACTGCTTTCTTTCTAGTTTATTTTACTTCTATTGCTGTGGGATGGCCCCAATAGATGACAACCTGGAGAAGAGGAGTGAAAAGGGATAGACAAAATGAGAAAAAAGTGACAGAGGAGGGGTGAGATGCATTAGTCCTTAGAGTTATCAAACTATTATACACTGCCCACTCCCTCTCCATCACTTTAACTCTTTGTTCATGCCATTCTCTGAATGTTTTGAAGGTGCACGTCATCTGTGCCTAATATCTTGGGGTTGCTGTCTCTTCCAAAACTGTTAGCTTCTGTTGACAGTGACAACCTTATCTTCCTTTTTAGGATTACAACATCCCAATACTAGATTTACTAACTTCTGTAAAAATGCTGTTCCTTTTATGGGACGAGATTGTTTGCCTTGTACCCAGACCACACACAAAAGCACCCCCACGCACATACCCTCTTACATGGCAATCATGTCAGGGTCAAATTGTGTGTGGGGGGGGGGCTGTGTTGGAATAATGGTTGAAATCTTTTAATCACAGACCCAAAGTATAGGGTTTGATTCTGATCTTAAGTTATTAGTTAGGCTTACATACATGCATACAAATATTTTGAGCACTGGCATTAATGCCCTTCCAGCTTACCAATATGCCAAAACACTTGTTCCCATAATAAGTGTCCAGGCTGTTCTTAAAAATATCTAAAAGTACAGTTGTGTACTCTTACCATAAATGTAGATGTTCGAGTGTGTTCACTGTTGCAGTCATGACTGTAGGGTTCTTCCTGCCAGCAGCAGCCCCCGATCAGCCAGAGTCCCAAAGTCTGGATTGGGCGTCAGCTGAGGTCGCTTTTATCCTGACGTCAATGTGCCAGAAGGTATAAAGACCTCAGCTGACAACATTTCCCCAGTTTTTCTTGCCCCAGATGTCAGGTGCCCAGAAAGAAAAGGCTAAAACTGATCAGATTTCCGGAATATCTTGGTCCTGTCCAGGTATAAACAAAGCTGCCTGTGCACGTCTAAAGAGTGCAAAAGACTTTCTTCCTCACTTTGAGGATTAGGATAAAAGGTAGGCAAATGAATAGACTAGTAGTGTAACTGATTCAAGGCCACTGCCAAAAGCACCTTGGGCATAAAGGTGGGATTAGTCCGTAGAGATACCCTGTCCTGATGAAAAATAAGGAAGGGTTCCACAGCCATGAGTGCTTGCAATTCCGAAATTCTTCTAGCAGAGGTAATAGCTAAAAGAAAAGCAGTTTTCCAAGACAAAAATTTCAAATCCATGGAAGCTGCAGGTTCAAAAGGAGACAAGGTCAATTTCTCCAAAACATAGCTAAGATCCCAAGTGGGAACAGGAGCTCTCATAGGGGGCCGAATATTCTTAGCCCCTCTAAGAAATTGTTTAAGTAATGGATGAGAAAAAATTGGAGGCTCCGTATCATAATATGCAGAAATAGCAGAAGCATGAAGCTTAACAGACGAAAAAGATAGGCCCATATGCAACAACTCTGTCAGATACTGTAAAATCAGAGGAATGTTCGGAACAGCAGAATCACCACCCTGGATTTGATTCCAGGAGCAAAATCTTTTCCATTTACCCACATAAGATTTTCTAGTGCTGGGCCATCTAGCTTCAAGGATTACATCCATAACCTGTTTGGAAAGGGTAGAGTTGTTTACAGACCCTGGATCCGCCAGGCAGCTAGATTCAGAGTTTTGACATGACTGTGCAGTATCCAGCCGTCCCGTTGAGACAGTAGATGAGGGATTTGAGGCAGAATCCAGGGAGGCTCCTGAACCAGGTTCATCAGAGTGGAATACCAGAATTGCCAAGGCCAGTTGGGAGCCAGTAAAATCATTTGCGGTCTGTCCTGTTTTATCTTCAGAAGTACCCGAGGTAGAAGAGGAAAAGGAGGAAAAGCATATACTGAGAGGTGTTTCCAACTGAATGAAAGGGCATCCACTTCCCATGCTAGTTTGTGGTAGGTCCTTGTGCAGAATGTTGGAAGTTGATGATTCTGAGGGGATGCAAAGAGATCTAAGTCCGGACATCCCCACGCCTTTATAATCATCCTGAATATCCAAACATCCAACATCCATTCGTGTGGATCTGACATGTGTCTGCTCAATGTGTCTGCCAGAGTGTTGTCTTTTCCAGGCAGGAATTGCACTTGTAAGTCGACACTGCAGGTCAGAGCAGTGTACCATAGAGTCATGGCTAATCTGCACAGGGGTAAGAGTGAGAGCCCCCCTGCTTGTTTATGTACCACATCACTGTAGTCTTGTCTGCATGTATCAACAATTGTCCTGGTAGAAGAAGGTCCCTGAAGGCTATCAGGGCATTCTGTACAGCTAGCATCTCCTTCAAATTTATGTGCAGGTGTGTTTGCTCCTTTGTCCGAACACCCTGAAGACATGTCCCATGCATGTGGGCTCCCCAGGCATAATCTGAAGCATCCGTTGTCAGAAATTGGTTGGTCGGTGGAGGACAAAAAGGTTTCCCCTTGTTCTGTAGACAGGCTTTGGCCCACCAAAGAAACTCTTGCTGGAGACAAGGCAAAATCATGATCACTGTTTCCAAACTGTGGTAATGCTGAGACCATACACTCTTGAGGTACCACTGCAGTTTCCTCATATGCAGTCTTGCATATGGTATTAGTAGAATGCAGGAAGCCATGTAACCCAAAGCCTGCAGAAATTTTCTTGCAGTCAGCTGTTTCATTGAAGCCAGGTGTCGGAAAGAAGAAGCCAGTTGCACTTTTTTGTCTGGTGTCAAGGAAGCCATCTGGGTTGTAGTACTCAGAAGAGCACCCAGGAAAGTAATCTGTTGTGTGGGTATCAGATTTGATTTCTTTAGATTCACTGTGAAACCAAGGTACTGAAGAAGATGCTGCACAAAAGCTAGATGCCGAAGTAGAGTGTCTTTGTCATCTGCTTGAATAAGACAGTCGTCCAGATAAGGGTATATTTGAATCCCCTTCTGTCTGCAAAATGCTATTACTGGTGCCAGGCACTTTGTAAAGACCCTGGGCGCAGTAGATAAGCCAAAGGGCAGCACAGAGAACTGGTAATGCTTCGAGCCCGCTTTGAAATGCAGATGCCTTCTTCACTCTTGCCTTATAGGAATATTCAGGTAAGCTTCTTTTAAGTCCAAAGTCACCATCCAAGCGTTCTTGCCCAACATAGGCAGCAGCTGCTGTAGAGTGAGCATCTTGAATTTTGGTATATCTAGGAAGGTGTTTAGTACAGAAAGGTCCAGGATTGGTCTCCACGAATTTTCCTTCCTGGGAACCAGGAAAAGTCTGGAATAAAAAACTTGCCCTATTTCTAAATTTGGTACCAATTCTATGGCCCTCATACCCAGGAGGGACTGAACCTGCCATTGCGCCTCTGCCCACTGATGATTTGGCAGATTTGGCCAACCTTTCGGTTCTGGCAAGGTGTAGAAATTAAATCTGTAACCTCTTGAGACTATGTCCAGAACCTATTTGTCCCGGGTTATGTGGCTCCAATTTTGATAAAAAAGAAAAATCCTTCCTCCCAAAGGTGCTTCCAGGAGAGGAGCCCCTGGAACCAGAAAGGGAGAGTCATAAAGACTGTTTTCGGTAGGGTTGAGACTTATCTTCACCTCCCTTGGGAGAGGGGGCACTCCACTGCCTATTCCTAAAATGGGTCTGTGCCTGTCCCCTACCTCTGGAATGCCTGAATCTGCCTCTCTGAGACCTGTCCGAGCCAAGAAAGGACCAAGGTTTAGCTGGCTAGTGTCTGCTAAATCTAGGAGGTTGCACCTATAGAAAATCCTTAACCGTCTGCATAGATTTGGCTTTGTCCTCCATTTTCTTTAATACCTCTTCAGCTTTGGACCCAAACAGAACATCATGCTGCAAAAGGGCATCCAAAAGTTTGGCTTTAACCTGATCCGGCAAGCTTTGTTCCTTTAAACAAGCATGTCTTCTAATAACTGTGCCAGTTGTTGCAGCCCTACAAGAAGCTTCCAAAGAATCAAAACCACAATGCAGGGTATGTTTACCCACCTGTTCAATAGCATGCAATAAATCCTGTAACTCCTGATTATCCGCACCAATAGAAACAGCTGACATATTTTGTTTAAATACAGACAAAAGGTATTGCTGATACTTCAGCATATGAAATTGACAGTTCAAAGCCCTAATAGACAATGTAGCAGAAGTATAAACTTTTTTACGCCATCTCTCCAAAGCCCTGGACTCTCGGTCAGAGGGAATAGGATTTTTAGCAGAGGCTGCTTTAACACCCTTAGGACCCTGAGAAATTGTTTCTGGATCAGGTGAAAGATTCTTAAAGAGAAACTTGTGAGAATCTGGAACCCTATAATACCTATCCGGTTTGACTAGAGCAGGGGGAAAAGAATCAGGAGACAGTGAAGCTTCCGATAAAACATCATCTACAATGTCCAATACAGGGGGAATAGCCAGAGGCCTATGCTGTGGGAGAAGAAGAAAATCCCTAAGCCTTTTCTTGGATTCAAAAAATTCCTGCCCTTCCCAGTGAAAATGCACCCTCATATCACGCAAAGTTTCACCAAAAGAATAATCCTCAGGAGGAGAGGCTGAAGGAAAGGAATCTTCAGCATCAGAATCCTCATGAGGAGGAAAAGAATAATCTTGCTCAAGGGAAGAAGCAGAAGAAACAGAAATTTGGTCTGAAGAATCATAATCGGACTGTAATCTAGGCTTCTTGTCAGGAGGGGGATGTGAACCCCTGATCATAGTTAAGAGATCTTCAGCCATCCTAAGCATCTGCCTCTGAGGCCTAGGACCCTGATCAAAAGGTGCCTGTGCTTGCCATTTCGCTTTAGCTGGAGCCTTAGACTTTGTCTTTGAATGTAAAACTGAATCCACATTTACAGGAAGCTGTGAAGATCTGAAAACTCCCTCAGAAGCCAGTACCTGCCTACTGGCTCCAGACCCAACTGAGAGAGCAGTATCCGAAGGTCCAGTCCCTGGCAATTCTGAAGACCCCATCAGCTCCACATCGGAGTTGGTACAAGCAACTGGTTCAAAAGAGGCGGAAAACAGGGGGTGCAAAGGCGCCTCACTGATGACCGACGAACCAGCAACTGGCAATAACTGAGTAACATCCTTTGCTGTGGACCTTGGAGGCCTGTCTGCATCCTTGTGCCTCTTACACACCCCAGAAGCCGGAAAAGAATCCGAAGACATGTTATAATTAAACCTTTTTCCAAAATAGTAAAAGGCAAAGTTATATCTATGCCTAATAGTACGCTGATTAAATCTAGCACAAAACGCACAATTAGCAATGTCGTGGTCAGGACCCAGGCAGGGAAAACAGTAAGAGTGAAAATCACTATGAGGTATTTGCTTCCCACAAGAAATACAATTATTAACTTTTTCTGACATCTGACTGGAGCAAGAAAAAGACCTCCCCAATGGGGTACTTATCTTATAAAATGAAAATCCTGGGATTAAATCCAAAAACAAACAGGAACAGGCCGACCAGCATCAGTGAACTGCAAAGGGCACCGCGCGGCAAGAAAGACTGGGGAAATGGCATCAGCTGAGGTCTTTATACCTTCTGGAGCATTGACGTCAGGATAAAAGCAACCTCAGCTGATGTCCGATCCAGACTTTGGGACTCTGGACGATCAGGGGCTGCTGCTGGCAGGAAGAACCCTACAGTCATGACTGCAACAGTGAACCACGAAGGACATCTAGTACTTGCTTTAATGTAATTTGGTTGTCTGTTCCATGCCTCAGCTACTCTGTCAGAGAACCAATTTGCACGCTTCTCATTCCTGTAGAATCTTCTACATAGGTTGTCTGATGATTCTCTAGTACTTTTTGATTACCCCAAACATTCCCAGAGGTAGTTGTCTCTAAATGCCCAATATACCTGATAAGATCTCCTCTTAGACATCAGTAAGAGACATTGTACAAGTTCAAATACTTTAGTATTTCATAATAAATTAAATTTTCACATCCATGGATGTGCTTGGTATATTTCCACTGTACTCATGCTTGTTTTCTTATAAGGTTTCCATATTGTTATTCCATACTCAAGTTGTAGTCTAATGTAACTAACAAACAATGACTTCATTATTTTTGATTTCCAAGACTTTATAAATCTTTTTTATACAACCTATATTTCTATAACTATTATTAACCAATTGATTAATATGATTAGAAAAGCTCATAGCTGAATCTACCCATATACCCAGGTCCTTAAATGAGTCTACAGTTTCAATCACTGTGTGCTGTTTTAAATATTCACCTTTCAATTTATGTCTCCCAAATCTTATATGCTTAGTTTTTGATGTATTTATCAGTATATTATTCTCCTGTGCCCAAATGGTAAATTTAGTTACGTTATTTTGCAGACATGCCTTATCAGTGACAAATGTAATCTTACCCAATTTTAGGTCATCTGCATATAGACTGTAGAACACCTCAGATGAAAAAGTTAGGTCTAAAAGATACACCCCTGGATTCAATAAACTCTGTGCAGGAATAGTGCTATTCCTGCATGGAGTGGTTTGTGTCCGTGTAGCATTAGTATGAACAGCAGAGCACCTTGCATATTCATGAAGGTGCGCTGCTGTTAAGGCTAAACAAACAAGAACAGTGAACGAGTGCAGGGGGCATGTTTAAGTAGTGCATGGACATTGAACATGCTCCCTGCACTCAGAAAGTGCTGTATGGCACTTTCAAAAGTATTTCAGTGTCCACGGGCACTGAAATGAAATTAAAATGAGTATTTCAGTGTCCATGGACACTGAAATAGCTAGGGTTCTGTCACACACCCGCTGCACTGCTAAAGTGCTGTACGGCACTTTGCAAGTGCTGTCAGTGTCCACAGACACTGATAGCTAATAAAATAACTATGTCAGTGTCCATGGACACTGAAATAATTAGTAGATCATTACAGAAATGCAGGAGGTGTGTGACAGGTTTTGTCACACACCCCCTTCATTGTAAAAGAGCCGTACGGCCATAGCAGTTAACTATACAGGTGTCTGCAGAATGCCCAGATGCCTACCTCACATATGTTTTACCCTCCTAGAGAAATAAAGCAGTACAAAGCCATAAATAATAAGGGACAAAGTCACAAAAATATAGAAATGTCTTAAATATTGCACTGATAATCCTGAAAGCTGATAGAATAAAAGGTTTGCAGTAGCATGGACTTCCTGTAGGGTATGAAGATGGAAACAGAAATGTCTGCCATGTGAAAGTGCTGTATGGCCATAGTCATTAACTGTACAGGTGTCTGCTTCACATACTTCTGACCCTCCTAGAGCAATTCAACAGTACAAAGCCATAAATAATGAGGGGACAAAGCCACAAAAATAGGGACACATTTTAAATATTGCACTGAGAAACCTGAGAGCTGACAGAATAAAAGGTTTGCAGTAGCAAGGACTTCTTGCAGGGTATGAAGACTGAAACAGAAATGTCTGCCATCTGAAAATTCCATATGGCCATAGTCTTCAACTCTACAGGTTTCTGCAGACTCTTAGAGCAAGAAAGCTGTAGAAGGCCAGAAATAATAGATTTTTTCCATACTAAGGAATGTTTAAGCATAGCTGAGTGGGTGTGCATGTTACGGCCCTCTGCTTAGCATTGTTTAGACATCCCATAGGAGATAAATAAAAATATACAGCTAATATCTGCAAACTGAGATAGTGTAGTGGTTAGAATCCCAGCTTTGTATGTAGGTGTTCATGGTTCAAATACCAAGACAGACAATTCATTTTATATGGGAAAGCAGTGTTAAAATATTATTTTCAACCTAAATTATGTAGTAACTGTTTTTTGTCAACTAGGGTAGTGTAGCTGGTGTAAAATGGAAGTGTGAGTGCATATAATGTGAAACCACCCATGTATACATAAGTGTCCCATACAGTATAGTCACATCCCTTGCTAATGTAATGAAAGCACATAGAGGGATGTTATGTAAAGTAAATCATATACACTGACTAAATTAAGTGATTATTCTGATGTTGTTGTGTCTTTCGGCTTTTCCCAGGTAGGGGTCGCCACAGCGGACCTCCGGTCAGCTAAATGATTGGCAGTAGATTTTTACATGCCGAGTTGCCAGCCCTGACACACAACCTTCAACGAAGGTACGCCCATTCATGCATGTCTCCACACAGGAGACACTCTAGCTGAGAATCGAACCGAACAGCATCTTACTGTGAGGCGACAACACTACAGCAGCACCACCACCGCAGTATGAAGTGATTATTCTGATATTTTTTTAAAAATGAAAAGTGAGCTATGGTTAGCAATGAAGAGCTATGCTTAACAGGTTTAAGCATTGCTTAGACATAAATGCTAAGAAGCAGGTAGCTCAGCTAAGCAGATTTGCTTACTGTTAAGCAGTGCTTAGCATACATCCTTTTAAGCACTGTTCACCACAGTCTACCAGATGTGTGCACTGCTTAGCAGTGCTGAACATGTTCAAAATGGTCAAATGACAGCAAAGGCTGGGAAAAGGCTATCTGCCCTGGGGCAATTATAAGCCTAGCCCGATTCTGTATTGCTTACGCCACCCCTTGATTTGAGTATACTGTGCCCTTTTTAAGGTTTAGTTTACTGTGCCTCTGTCTAATAATGACACGGGAGTAATCCCTGGGACAAACCTACGATCCCCCATCCACCTATCGAGAGTCTTCTTGAAGAGATTCAGTGAGGTGCTCTGCCTCACATGAACTGGAATTCTATTCCAGAGTGAAGGGAGCCTCTGGGTTATGAACCTGTCCCTCCAGCAAGTTCTATTTATTTCTGTGCTGAGGTTCAAGTCACTCAAGCGTGTGGCTCTAAGGGATTTAGATTTACTGAGGTGGAGCATGTCCATTAATTCTGGATTTGACATAGCTTTATATGTCAGGCATAGATTGCCTCGAAGTAGGCGGTATGCAACTGAGTAGAGCTGTTTTTTTTTTAACCGAGCAGCATATGGCATCTGTTTGAGACCCTTGATCCTCTTGGTGAGATACTTTTGGTGTCTTTCTAATTGCTGCAGGTGTCAGGTAAGATACATCCCAAAAGGGGCATTGTATTCTATGATGGGCCTGATGAGCGATGAATAAAGGGGCACGATTACCTCTCTTGATCTAGATGTGAAACCCTTCGTGATGAGGTGGGCTATGTAGAAGGTCTTTCTAACCACTTTGGCAATGTGGTTTTCAAAGGAGAGATTGCTATCAACTTGGGTCCCCAGGTCCCTAATAACTTTCTCTGTACTTAATGGGTTTCCGCCTATGTGGTAATTTGTGGGCACATTGTTTTTACCAAAGGGTATGACTATATATTTTTTGGCATTTAGCTTTAAACCATGGCACTGGCACCAGTTATCTGTCTCTGTGAGACCTTTTTGAAGGATGTTTGTGTCAGCTGGAGTGTTGATTATGGCACCCAGTTTGCAGTCGTCTGCGAACTTGGTGAGCAATAGTCCTCCCACATTTGCCTGTACCTCGGAAAAGTATATACCGAACAAGAGTGGTTCCAGGACAGAACCCTGTTGGATGCCACTTGTGACCGGTTTCGAGTCTGACATGGCTCCAGCAACTCTCACTCTGTGGGTTCTGTCTTTGAGCCAGTTTGCGACCCATCTTGTGACATAGGGGTTTATATTTAAGCTGGATAGCTTATCCATGATGCCCGAGTGGGGTATTGTGTCAAATGCCTTTGCAAAGTCCAGATAGGCTGTGTGGACTACCTTCCCTTCATCTATGGCTTTGGTGACTGTTTTAAAGAAGTCAACCAGGTTCAAAAGGCAGGATCTGCCCTTGACAAAGCCAAACTGGGTAGGATCTAGTGTCTGTAGGTCCCCAATGTCTTTGTTTATGAGCTCCATGATGATCCTCTCCATAGCCTTGCAGCAGACTAAGCTAGTCAGGCTTATGGGGTGATAGTTTCCAGGGTCCTTAGTGACTCCACCTTTGTGGAGTGGGACCACTGTTGCTGTACGCCATTCTGTGGGCACATATCCTGTAGTGAGGCTGAGATTGTATAGCTGTTTTATTTGAGGGATTAGTTCCTCTTGGAGTTCATGTAGGACGCAACCTGGGATGCCATCTGGTCCCATGGAAGCAGTGTTTTTTTGCTTTGGAGAGGGCAGCCTTCACCTGAGCATCAGAGATGTTTGGGAGGCAGCCCTCTGCCAGGATAGATACTTGCTCTTTTGGGGGGGAGGGGGTGGAGAAGTTTGCACTGAACCTGTCTGCCAGGATATTGGCGATGTCTGTGGGTTCAGTGTATTTTTTGTCATTTAGAATCAACTCAGAACAAGTCTGGGAGTTGCATCCCAGGTTTCTAACATAACTGAAAAAAGCCTTATGATTGTCTTTGGTGTACTGTGCAATTTTTCTCTCAAAGCTGGCCTTGGAGGATTTTATGAGGTATCGTAATTTTTTGCTAGTACTGATAAGAGATGCCTTCCCTATTAGGGATTTTGCTCTATCATGTAGTAGCTTCCTCCTTCTGTTGTACAGTTTATTTATGGCAGGGGTCCACCAGACTGGATGCCTGCTTTTGGATGATTGGGTCTTGGTTTTGTTTGGGATAGCATGATCTATGCATTCCTGGAGATGTCCGTAGAATGCGTTTATATAGGATTCTGCAGTTTGGGCCGTAGTTTCCACTGGCCCTGGGGCCTTGAAAGATTCCACTTCACTTTTGAGAAGTTTTTCACTGTGGTTTTCTGGGCTGGGGGTGGGGTCGGGATGTGGACATCCAGTGAAATTAATTTATGGTCTGATCTTACCAATGAGGGATATACTTCTGGTGTGGAGCATAGAGTCCCCATGTTGGTAATGATCAGGTCTAGTATGTTGTCCCCTCTTGTGGGAGTGGTGACTAGTTGTTCCATAGCATTTGAGTTTATAATTTCCAGGAACCTTTGGGCTAAGGTGCTGGGGCTTGAGTAGTGCTCCCAGTCAAAGTTTGGGTAGTTGAAGTCGCCCAATATAATGGTGTTCGGAGAGATCTTCATGTTCTCCAATGTTTTCAGGAAAGCCGAGTGGGATTCCTGACTTTGAGAGGGTGGTCTGTAAGATGCTATAAACTGAAAAGCAGTCTTGCCCACTGTTAGTTGCACATGGATGGTCTCCGATACTTCGTGCAATGCCACTAACCTGGAGGTGTGGATATCCTTGATAAATATGGAAACTCCCCCTCCTTTTGTGGTTCAGTCCGGGTTTTGGGGCCGAAAAGCATGATATGAGGTATAGCCAGATAGTGCTGGTGTGCTCTCTGAAGCCTTGAATCAGGTTTCTGTCACTGCACAGATATCGATGTTCTCCATACTGAGGAGAGCTTTGAGTGCATGCATCTTGAGGTTAAGACTTCTGGCATTTAGCAGCATTACCCTTAGTTTCTTGTTCCTTGTGTTGTCTATGGGGGTGGGTTTGACTTTTGAGCCTTGCCTAAAAAAGGCACTATGGGTGTGGCAAGAGCCTTTGCCAATATCCGAAAGCCCAGTGGTGACAGATGCAAGCCATCCCTAGCGAAGCAACGTGGCTTGTCGAGCATGTCATCCCAGGCTGACAGACACTGGATCCCCTTTGAATGACACCAAAATTTTAGCCAGTTGTTAAAATTGATCATTTTGTCTTTGTACTGTAGCATCATTCTAGGTGAGGGTAAGATGCTGCTCAAGGTCAGGGTCATACCAGCCTGGGCTACATGATCAGAGAGCTCCTCTATGTCTCTTTTCATGTAGTCCAGGGAGGTACGTCTCAGGTCATTCACACCAGCATGTACAATGACTGAGTCATATTTGTATTTGCTTTGGAGTGACCTGATTGCTTGCATTATGTGGCGGATCCTAGCACCCGACGGGCAGCTCACCATGACCTTCTCTTTATTCAGCCTGGTGAGCAGGACGTCAGTGTGTCTGACAATAGAGTCACCTATTACAAGAGCATCAGGTGTGTTATTCAGCCTTAACGGCTGTGGCTGCTTGGCACACTGACTTTGTGGGTTATGTGTTGTGTGTGTTTTGTTTTGAGGTAGCATTTGCTTGGATGTCTGCTTTGGAGGTCTCTGTTGCTTAGGTAGATTTTTATTTAGAGCCTCCGAGTATGTTTTTGTGTATTTATGTGTTTGGTTCGCTGATGTGGTGGGACTATGTGATACTGGAATTGTGTTGTGTGAGGTTACCTTCTCCTCCTGACTGGTTACACCAGTTTTGAGATGAGAGAGCTCAGCCTCCAGTTTGGCTAAATAGTTGTATCTCTCACATATATTTGAACCTGTTTGGAGGAGGAGAGGGTTGTCTGTGTACATGAGACAGTTGTAACATTGCCTCAAAATTCCCAGATTCACCAGCTGGACTGAAGAGGAAACCATTGACTGACCTTTGGACATGCTAGAGTAATATAGGGAAACTGAATTTAAGATGGACCAATAGAGGACAGGGTAATCGTAGAGAGTATAAGAGTAAGTAGTGCTTATGGTTTAATAGTGCTAACTTGTAGGATTACTTAATTGGACCAGTTAAGGGCCTTAGAATAAGAATATAGTGTTTAAATTGAGAGATAGAGCAGTTCTAAGGGAAAAAGTGAAGAGCAGACTTTGTGGAGCCAGGAATAGTTTAAACCCAATTAGGCAGCGCTGCCCGCTGTTGCGCTATGCACACAAACGCGCAAAACCACGCAAAAGAGGGTTTTAAGAGAGGAAGATGAAGGAGTTTTGGAATTGACCCAAAATGGCCAATAAAACTACAGTTTCAAGTCAGTAACCACTCCCACAAGGGCAGGCAGGCTGCTCAATGTTTTTCACTGCCACTGATCAACAGAGAGACTTCTGTTTAGCCCAAGCAAAAAATGGCCTCACAGAAACTTACAAACAGTTCAAGAACAGCAAGCCTGTAACTGAACTTTTTTAAATCTCAGAAAAGTGGGAAAAAAGCAAGATTTTTTTTTTTTTTTTTGTTTTTTCAGAGATAGCAGAGGTTCACAAGTATCAACAAGTTATAACAGTGCAGTAAATGACCCCACACAAGAGTGCTAGGCCAAAGACAGATAAAATGCAAGTTTTGAGAAAAAAACAATTTTAAAAATAAGTGAAAACAGGAAATTCAGTAAACAGCTCTAGGTTGTGCTCTAAATACAGTTACTAATGCTATGAATATCACCTTATTTAAATAAACTATAAAACAAACACTGCCAGCACCATGATCTTAAATAGTCCTTTATTGTAGAGTACAAAAAAAATAAAAAACAAACCTATCAAGTGAAGAATTTAAAGTGTTGAACACTGTTAGAAATTATAGAAGTGTTAGAGTAATGTGCCCAGGCAAGGGAGGAGGTACAGTGATTTATGATGCCATACAATATTCTTAAGATATTTTTGAAATGTTGAGTGACTCATTAATGTAACATTTATCCTTCATAAATGAGGTTAACATTAGTCACAACAGAATTGACTTTTATCTAGATGACTATCTTAATGAAGGAATGATATTAGGAGAACTTTTTGACTTTTTAAAAGTTAAGAATCCCACAGTGGCAACTATCTTTGGTATCCCTAAGATGCACAAAGGGTTGGATAAATTAGCTTTTAGACCTATAGTTTCAGGGAGGGGTTCCAAAACATACCCATTTGGAGTGGTGATAGACAAATGGTTAAAGAAGACGGCTGTTAATGCGGAACATATTTTTAAAGATTCCTGGGACTTTTTAGGGAGATTACAAGAGACACTTTGGCATAAGGATTTACATTTTTTAACCATTGATATACATACCTCTCAACTTAGAAACATCAAAAATCTGGACAAAGCCCATGAAAAATAGGTACAAATCTGTACTCTGATTAGCATCTAATTTGCATACATAATTATGTAACCCTACCCACTCCAATGAAATTGTGGGATACCAACTTTCAAATGCAAACTGAAGAACAGACAACCAAAATATGGCACCAGAGTCCCCCTGCAGCCATTCCAATGTCCCATTACCTGGCAGTTTCTCTCCATTTACCATAAACACTAAAGTGTGCATACTGCTTTACTTCTACAATGATTATTTGGACTTTATTTTTACATTTTGCAGCACAACAGTGCACAAACATTAACAGACATCTCCTAAATAAAGCAATACTGTCTCACAATGAAAATAGACTTGGCATTAAAACTTCTCTGCTCTTTAAACTCACATTTATTGAAATAGCATTGAAACCCACATACCACAGCCAAAGAAAATGCATCTGGCCAGTGGTGGATAAAGATTACCTTTGGGATGTTTTCAATTCATTGGCCCCTTGCACACAAAACAAGAAACATACATGTGTTATTTTCTTTGCTACACCTTTCTGACTTTATTAAGTTATATTCCTTGTATAATACAGCACACTTGTTAGACAGAGCACATTTTAAATTTATTGTTTGAACATTTTTCCAGTAGGTTGTACTGTAGGCAATGAAACAAAATGCATGAACCAATAATGACAAAGCTACCCAATTCAGAACATTTCCATCATAAAAGTCTATGTCTACACCACACTATAAATAGAATGACAGTAGTGTAAGCCATAGGCATCTTGCACAGCTTCTCGCACTTATTTTCAACTTCAGTTTTTTTTTTTGGTGGGGGAGCAAAAGGTCAAAAACCAGGGACACATTTTAAACATTACTTGTATAATTTTGTAAAGTTGCTAGAATAAAATGTGTTACCACCATGCATGTCACTGGCAAGTTTTGAACCCAGTGCCCTATGCACTACAGTCAGAGCAACATACCACTAGGTCAAATCAGTAGTTTCCTGAAAAAAAGGAAGACTGAAACTTAATGACTATAATTTAGTGAATTCAGTTCTCACTTCTCACCATAGCTCTCAACCTCTTAGCACAAAAATCCTGAACAACAAAGCCTTAGCTCGCAACTCTTAGCTCAAAAAATCTAGACAAAGCTCAGAAATGCTGGCTAGGGACTTTAGGTTCTTTTTACCCTGTACCAAAGGTACAGGGTTTGAGCCTGCATACCTGTAGCCACCTGGTGCAATGCATGGGGGCATTTTCACACACACACACACACACACACACACACAAACACACACACGCACACGCTATACTATTTGGTAGTTACTAGACATATAATCCAGGTGGTAGTTACTAGACATATAATCCAGGAAACTATTGAGTAGCCTATCTCAATTTCAGCACAGCACTGTTTATTTAAGTGACTTAGTCATAGTGGGCAAATTAAAGTGGAGGGAATCAAACCTTGGACTAAAGGGAGGAGCTTATTAGTAGCTCACACTCTTTATCCTTTTCACTAACTGCCAGAAATGCTGTGCAATATGATGAGCACATCTGCACTGGAGCCGCCATTTACATCTTTATATTTTTATATGCTCAATTTGACACTGTGAGGTGGTTGAAGAAGAATATAAGGTGAGAGTTGAATTTTTGAGTCAGACTGCATGAATGTGTTATACATTTAAAATGCCATAAGTAAAGGAAATTTATATAACAGAATCATGTTTGCTCAGTACATTTGCATACTAATTTGGGATATATATTTTTTACCAATGAATAACTGACATAAATGGGTTGTTTTTCCATGGACCATTATTGGTATTTATTTGAGTCCTATTAAGAGAAGAGGGTTATATCAACCATTGAGTTTCACTTGATTAGAAATGACACATCTGTTAGATATTAGGGCAGCTGCTGTTCATAAAATATTCCAGAGGGGATACATCAAGATTAGAACTGTTTATCAGGCCAATACCAACTGGAATATGAGAGCTAGTTCAAAGCTTTAACAGACAATATTAACTGCCATGGCAAGCCTACACAGGATATTGAAAACAAGAAATCATGGAGGAAAATATGGCAGTGGATTTCACAATTACATGGCACTAAGAAAAAGAATGCTGTTACAATTGTTTCCTTGTTATTAATATGGCTATAAATATAACTGAGGATCACAACTGGAAGCATATCCATAACCATTTAAAGGTATATACACAGCAAATGCTTAGAGAAAAGGAAGTGCTACTGCACTGAGGTAGCATACATTTCCATACCTCTGTAACTTTTCTTCAATGATTTGTGGAATCATCTGCCTGTTATTTCAATACCAGTTGTTCTTTCCTTACATTTTGATGAAGATTTTCTGTTGTGGTGGTGACATTACAGCTTCAGGTAACAAAACAAAAGTAAGGATTGTTATTTTTTTACTAGAATTCAAAGATATGTAAGGGAAAGCACAGAGCAAATTAGCACAGGTTATAGCAGTGCACAAGGTGAGGCAATTAAAAGACACAGTATGACTGCTCAATGTAAAAATAGCACAATATGCAGCCCATGCAAATTACTGCACAATGAAACTGAAATGAGATATCCTATCCCATGCAAATTATTCATACGGATTACAGAAATTATGGTATCAACTCTCTCTCTCTCTCTCTCTCACACACACACACACACACACACACACACACACACACACACACACACACACACACACACACACACACACACACCTTGAGTCCAAACCTGCTAAGCTGCCCTGCTGACTCCAGTCCTGCTGAATAATACATCCAATTCTGCTCACGATGTCCTGCTGCATAATACATCCAATCCTGTGATGTCTTGCTGAATAATACATCCACTGCTTGCCCTAAACATGTGGCTGCTCTGCTCGCTGAAATAAATTTAATTGTGCAATTGCAAAGATATATCCACTCCACTCCTACTTGTGCATTGCCCCAAAACATGTCCTGCTCGCTCTTGCAATACAATGAGTGCGTTTGCGGTTGCTATTCTAAATGTGTAACCCGTAATACATCTAAACTGCTGCTAATACAACTCCAAATGTTTCCCACTCACCGGAAATGATGACATGAGCTCAAGGAGCTCAATTCCGACTGGCTAATATCTCTGACGGAGCTGACGTCTTTGCGCATGTGATGATGTCAGAGTGCGAACTTCGAAAAAATTAATAAAACTATAAGAAAAAAATTGGAAATAAAGGGATGCCACTCAGGAATCATGGCACTCCTTCATTTGGACCCAAAAACAAGGTAAAAACCGAGTAAATCGGTATGGTTGAGAGGTCTGTTGATATATCAAATTTATACACCTCAGTTCCCAAGGAAGAAGGCCTTGACTATTTTAGATCAAGTATGGTCAACAATACTACCCTATCTGAGGACAGAATTTATTTAATAATGGAATTTATGGAGGTAATATTGGACCATAACTATATATTCTTTGAAGGTGAGTACTTTAAGCAACATAAGGGTATAGCCATGGGGGCCTCTTGCACCCCAGTATATGCAAACCTAGACTTGTTGGAGTGGGAAAGAAAGTATGTGTTTACAAGTGAATACAAGATACATCTGAAATTGTATGTTAGGTTTTAGGGCGACATATTAATTCTTTGGAACGGTCCAGAAGACGGGCTGGAAAAGTTTGCTGATTATTAGAATAAGATGACAGAATTTCTTCAATTTATGTATGCTTATAACAAGGAAAAGATCAATTATTTAGATACTGTCATTACAAAGGGCAAAAAGGGGTTCAGATCTAAAATATATAGAAAACCTACCTTTAGCAACTCATACTTAGAATATTCTAGTAGTCATATCCCCATCAGAAAAAAAGTATTATTAAAGGGCAACTTATTGGAGTTGCACGTATGACATCACACAAAGAAGATATGGAAGAAGAATTACAAAAAGTAGTAGAATTTTTTTTATAGAGAGAGGATATCCTAATAAAATGTTGCAAGAAAATTTAGATTATGTCAAAAAAGAATGGGGGGAATAAAAGCCCCTATTGGGAACCCACAGGGTTTAAACAATAATCAGGAAATGGAGGGAGATATGGAAGACTCAAAAGAATTTAAGAAGGCCATGGTAGTTCCTTATTCAAATATGGCAGAAGAGGTGAAAATTATTGTGGTTAATAATTGGGCAATATTAAGGAATAATTCAAAATGATGGTCCATAGTAGGAGATAGGCCTAAGTTTGTGTTCAAGACGGGCAAATTTGAAAAAATGTTTTGAAACAGTTGCAAGGAAAACAGATAGAAGTGGAACTTATAGATGTGGTACCTGTTCACAGTGTAGACAAATACAGTTAGAGGAATCAATTGAGCTAGAAAACACCTTAAAAACTCAAATTTATTTTAAGAGGGGCAATTGTTAGACAGTAGGGATGATCTACTTAGAAAAGTGTGTAGGCTGTCCAAGTTTCTATGTGTGAAAAATGGAGAAAAGACTTAGGGACAGAATCTATAAACACACGTACCAGATCGCTACATGTAATACAAACAATGCCCTATACAAACATTCTTGTGTTTGTAAGAGGTGTAGTGGGTTTAAATTTGGTATCATTGAGAAAGTTCTACTCAATCCCAGGGGGGAGATTTTAGAAACCACATAGAGGAAAGAGAGGTTAGGTGGCAAATAAGACTACAAGCTACTCAAGCCCCAGGACTGAATGAAATTATATCAATTAAGCCAATTTTGAACAAAAAGGCAGCTTTAGTCAGTTAAGATATGCATCCGTGGAATATATACACAATCATGCATTTATGCATTTTTAATTATTAATTATTGGTCCAGTAGGGGTTGATTTTTAGACATATATTTGTGACTTACTAATGGTTCCAACATTCACTAGACACATTTTTTCGATAGATTTTAGGATAGATTGTTTACATGTATATTCTTTATAAACAAAACTGGTAAACATTTTATGATGTTTTTATGTAATTATTCATACAGTTACCACACACTAGACCTTTAGCAGCTGTTCCAAAAAGTTAGATATTTAATATATTCTTTATGGGCTTGGGTTCTTGTTATACAAATGTGTTATTAGATATGTGGACTGATGCAGAATAGTTTATTACTGTTAAAGTATTCAAATGTTTTTCAAAATGTTTTCAAGTGTTTCATAAGTGTCTTTATATGTATTTTATATGTATTTTAAATGTATGGCACTTTAAGGATTTGGTTTGCACAAGAGATTCCACTTGGCACCTTATAGTACATTTTAGGATTTTTTTTAGTTTACAGTTTTATAGTTTGACATATGTAAGATGGTTTCCTTATAAATACTGTATACAGCTTTAAGGTAAAAAGGAAGCAATTAATTAATACCAAATGGGGAGACTATATAATGACTAAAGAAATGGTGGATTACTGATTCTGATGAAATCCCTGTGAAAGGGAAGAAAGCGCTCAATCCGTGTTTGTTTTTTTTTTATTTTTTTTTTGTACTCTACAATAAAGGACTGTTTGAGATCATGGTGCTGGCAGTATTTGTTTTACAGTTTATTTGTGGTTTTGGCACTGTTATGGCTTGTGGATTCATAGTTGCACCTTATTCAAATGACATAGGTGGGAATACAGACAGAATATGTTATTATCTGTGGAGGTACTATGGCTGGTGTAGGTGGAAGAGCGTGCTTTCGGGTACAGTGCTGGAGCAATACAAAGTGGAGGCCTGGGACTGTCTTGCACATGATCTCACCAGTGCTACTGGCATCCCCTGAACTAGTGAGCAGGTATGGCACCACTATGCTGACCTAAAGTGGAGGAAGGGGGAGCTCTTGGCCCAGTGGATCCAAGATGCATGAGTAAGTATCACTGTCAAGTAGTTTGTAGCAAATACTAGCCTGTGAATTTGATAGACAGGTATGCATAATGCTTGTTTTTCTCCCCTACAACTGCAGCAGAGAGGGCTAGTAATGTCAAAGTCCATGCCAACAGACTGCTGAGGCTGCAATGACAGGCTGGTAAGTACAAATCTATTCTGCAGTATATTGTACAAATAGCAAAGGAGGAGTACATTATTTACTGCTAGTAGGTATACTGTTACTGTGTTAACTGAATAAATAAAAAAGTTTCTCTGACTATTATTGATGTATAATGCATATCTCTACCAAAAACTGTTGTGTTTACTCTGGTATGTTGTTGTAGACATATAGAATATGTACAGGTTCTTCACAACAAATATAGCTGTGACAGTATATATTAACCAAGGTTGTTCTGTGAACCAGCTGTTAAGAAAAACTGTAGATAGTGGAGCTGTAAAATAAGATATAAATGAAATGTCAAATATATACTGCACTAAGATCTGAATAGTAATGTGTAAGATATCAAAGTGTGTTCCATGCAGCATTGTCTTGTGTTATCCTTTGCTTTCCTGATTGTAGTAATCCAAAGGATTAATGCACAGTGCAGTATCTGTCATGCATACATCATAGGATTACAAGTACAGACTGTCTATCCAAGACACTAACAGGCAAAAACCAGTAAAACAAGAAACAGCAGTTCCTCAGTAGCTCAGTGTGATTAGAAATAGCTTAGCTGTTAATTTTCCACACCCAGACATGGTTTGAATCCAGGGAGTGGTACTAAGATGTGTGCATATCTGCACACAAGGAATGAGGAATAAATTTAAAAACAGTCAGGCAGTGTTAACAGATAATTTCTCCACAGGTTTTACATATAAGGAAATGTTGGTAGTAGCTGTATGAAGGGTCTACTAATAAACTGTGTACAACTGTTCAACTCTCCCACCACATACCTGCAAATTACAGCAGGATAGGTACATACAACATGCACTCTTCCTGATACATGTCACTCAAGTGTCATGTTGTCAAGGCTAGTGGCCACTGTTGCCAATAACCCTGGACACAGATAGGAAACTATGCCAATAGCACACTCAAATAACAACATTTCAGGGTACCCCTCCTGTGCCAGATATGTAACTCTGACATTTACGAGTCCCCTCTAGTCATGCACCCAGTGTTGTTACAGTTTACCCCATACCATTCCAGGCTGAGAGTTTAATAGGTATGTTTGTGCTACAGAAGCTATAGACCAAAGGTAGATGTAAAGTGAGGTCAGACCCATAGATTTATGGGCAGTACTGTTGTAGAAAATAGAAGCATAAATAGTTGTTAATGGACTTTTTGTCTCTTCCCCCACCCCTCATCTGCATCAATAATTATTATTCATATACTATGGATATGTTGTTATCCAAACCTATTGTTGGGACTTGTGTTCTATTATTGTTCATATATTTGATTGTTTGCATGTTAACATACCTTGTTCAAATACCATTGTTGGTGGCCTGTTGCCATCAATGTTACTGGCATGCTGTTATGATGCATACTATTGTTTCATTTATGCATGTGTTCTGTTTGTTATGCAACTGTTTCAAATCTGTTTATGGGGTTAACTGGAACACCCACGTATGTTGTTACAACTAATATTGAAATGTGTTGAGCATGATTAACCAACATATTCTGTAAAACCTCAACACCATAGCACATATGGGAAGGCAGATCATGGCAGATCCACCTGTCCTACCTCATCTGGCTGTTGCACCAAGCCCCAGCATGTCTGGGGCCAAACCCAAGACTTCCTCATCTGTAGGTCCTGCACCATCTTCGGGAGAAACGCCTCAGGGGATGGGGCCCATCCCCCCTGGAAGTGGGTGCAAACAGGAGCCTGTCATCTGCAGTCAGTTCTGGGGTTTGGTGTGCCAAGCCATCTGAGCAGAGTTGCGTGGGCAGCTGCGCCAGACTGAGGGCCACCTGGCACACCTCAAGGGGCAGGCTGCCCCTCCTGTCCAGCCCCAAGCACAGTCACCTTTGGGGCTATGAAGGAGCAGTGGTGACTGCCCATGGGTGGGGACCTCAGTCCCCTGTATCCATTTAGGGGATCATGGGCTTCGGAATCTCAACCACCCTACCCGTCAAAGGTGTTTACCCCCCTCATGTGTCATATACCACCCCTGTCTGTCTTGTCTGTCTGTGAATGCAACCTATCCTACCTAACCTACCTCCCCAAACATACCTACAGCTTTTCCACAGCATCCCACTCTCACTTACAAAAAAAAAAAAAAAAAAAAAAAAAAGCATCTGTCCCGCCAAAATAACATTGTCCCATACATAGCTCTACATTTCACCCCCATGTACAGTGCAACTAATCAACCCACAGATTATTCTGCAAATGTCTGTCCCCAATACCCTTCCCTGTGGGGTGTAAGGCTGTAAATTCCAAAATCTACACATGATTCACAGCTGTTGCTGCAGAAGAAATGTAGAGCTATGGTCCTTTCCTACACCCGTTCTGCACATCCTAGCTATTTTTCATAATGTTTTACCCTATGCTTGCCCCCATTTCACCACTTTCCTATCACACTTTTTTCTTTTCTTTAATGAAAATTAGCACGGGTGTAATTGGGAGTAAGTGCTGCTAAGCAAAGCTAAGAAGGTTTAACCGTCTGCTAGCATCGCTTGGCTTCATGCAAAATTGTGCAAACCCACTTACAACTGGTTAAAAGTGCCTTAATCACTCTGTCTCCATCAGCCCTTGTTCTGCCTGGCAACAAAATAATGAGCACTGCCAAATCTCACACCCAGAATACTGGGCACTACAATCACAACAACATACCACTGCACCATCTGAGCTGTGGAAACCTATAATGCTTTTACAAACATATCATTCATTCTGGTCATTTAACATTAATAAAAAAGTCATCACTTCCAAGTCTGGAATTCAGGACTTTATGCACGACAATCACAGCAACATACCTCTATGCCATCTGAGCTACAGCAATTTGCACTGTTTTTACAAACATATCACGCACAACAGTCATTTAACATAACTGGGAATTATATATCCGTAGTACTCTTATATGTATATATATATATATATATATATATATATATATATATATATATATATATATATATATATATATATATATATATATATATATATATACAAAAACAACCTCTTACTGCAAGACATCTGCAAAACGCCTGTAAAGTGGGGGGATAAAGGGCAAACAAATAGTGACATCTGTGAAATATTGCTGTCATACGCATAGAAGTCTGCTAAAGTGGCATGATTTACTTTAACATACAATTCCAAATAGATTCCAGGTCTGAAACACAAATAAATGTCATTATTTACTGATGTCAATGCTCACATCATCCCAGTGATTTCTCAGAAACCCACAACTGTAATGGGCAACAGACCAAACATATGTACCACGCATCTGGACAGTGTCCAGAAATCTGGACAGTGAAGTGGTTTGACCGCAGTCAAGTAACAGAATGGAAAAACCCATGACAGCTGCCAACCATGTCACCCAGCACATTTTGAACCACAGTAACACCAACATGACACTACCCCAAATCAGCTCTGGGCAATTACCAATGTATATCCAAATATATCAAGCAGTATAGGGATGGAACTATAGAGAAAAGCAGATAGTGGTGCAGAAATTTCCACTCATAACCATTTGCATCACAGCAACATACCAGTACCCCAAATTAACTCTAGAGTAGAACGACTGTTTGAACAAACATATCTTGATTACCAGTCACACATTACACCAACATATACTGGCACAACTCACCATGTACTGAGAATCCTGAGGTGTTACAGGATATTTCTCAGTTTGCCCCTACAAACATACACACCTGATAGACCACCAGCAGCTGTAGCAGCATGCACAGTCACATAGAAAAAGGATCTATGACACTTACATCTGATACTCTCTGTACTCAGCCCAACCAACATCTACATACAACACTGCTACACAACCTTGGCAGTCTGTTCACAATGGCCAGACATACATAACTCTCATATGTACAGATTTTCACAGACTGTCCAGAGTGTGAGACCATATTCATGGCCACTGTCGCATACCACTTCTAGGAGTCTGCTAAGTCAATGGGATGATACCTGGAGTGCAGTCACTAAATAATGATATCGCATAGCTCTGAACCTCTTACTGCAAGACATCTGGACAAAGCATGACTTACTTGGTGGACAAGGGGCCATAAAGAAGGACATATCTCACATAATGGTGTTACAAACTGAAATGGTTGCTGGTGTCACAGGATTTGTTGTAACATAATATCCCTGAAGGATATGATGTCTGAAACACCAATGAATGTCAACAGTTACTGACTACAATCTTCACATTATCCTACTGATTCCACAAAAACAGACGTTGTCTGAGGAATACACCAAACATAACAGGTAAACCTCTAGGCAGCCTGTAGATATCAGGACAGTTGAGAGGTATGTTAGATACATATCCCTCAGACATCAAGTCACACAGGAAATGCATGTCCAGATGAACCCAGTTAATCTAGCATCCCTTTATTTGTATAACAGCACTACTGGCTTGCAATCTGTACACAATTCTGGAGCTTTATCCCTCATGTTGGGCTGTCTCCACATGTCCTGTCCTGAGAGGTATTCCCACCTACTGTCTGTGGAGCTGTAGCTCCCACACCTCATTAATGTCCTCAACAAGGGGCAAGGCTCAAATAAAGGATATAATTATAGCACTGTGTTGCTATGACATTGGCAAATGGAAAGAAACACAGCTGCTCTGGATGCAAGTAGCAAGTGGGAGACATCAATTGGTACACAGGCCATCACCTGCTCATGAGCAGTACTTACAAAAGGCAAGCTGCGGACTATGCAACACAGGTGTCAACCCATCTACACAGAGACAGACTGTGACTACACAAACCTAACCATTAGCATTGTTGTGAAGAAACTCTTGAGCGCTCTAACAGGTATGTCAATCATGTAAGCTTGTAATGGAATGCAGAAGGGGGATCCAATGATGTCAAATGGAACACAAAACACTATGCCGCAGTAAGACATGCTGGACTCACATGCTGCTGTCCAGCACCTATGGCCATTCCTGCTTGCCCTGTCAGCATTGACATGGAGCACATCTCTGGCCTCTGAGTCACTCCAGCAAAGGTCAGCTCATGTATGACTACTACTGGAGTGACTGTTGTCCAATACTAAGTGTGTCACTGCTAGGCCAGCTACCTGGGATGGTGTAGTTATTCATATGTTATCTGTGAATGCTACTCTGATACATATGCTTGTCTTACAAATGTAACAGATGTATATAGGCTATGTGCATACTACATAACAGGTGCAGATGTGTGTGTTGGACTGTATGTGATATACTGAGCCTCCATAATGACAAACTCCAAAACACAAGAACGCTGTTTTTACAATTGTGTACCCTTAACCCTTTCGGTACAATACATCTATTAATACATTCAGACAGATACATATTATCTAATACAAGATTTTTGTACCTGTGCAAAATGTCCTCAAGAATATGTAAATTTTCATCAAAGGAAATACTTTCAATTTCTGTTTTCTGTTTTTTGTCTTAGACTCAGTATCTAAATGTGCTAGGGGTGGACCCTGGGAAGTAAGATTGTGCCATCAAGAAACATATTGGCAGATTCTTTTAGAATCCAACCGCTTCCCAGGATTGAACAACTCTATATCTATTGTACCCTACTTGAAACTAAAGGCACAAAAAATTTAGGTACTTTAGGTACTTGTACAAAAACAGTTTACAAGTCTTTCTTGAGAGAGAAAAAATATAGGTCATTTTTTTAAAAAATGCAGATCGAAAGGGAAACATGTTTTTATATATATACTATTTATATGTGTATAAATTATTTGTTTAAATTTTAAGGATAATTAACTTATTTGTATAAATATGAGGAAGTATTTTTTAACAATATTATACATATATTTTTTAATAATTTTATACATTTTTAGGATTAGCATGTTAATACACATTTTGAAAGAATGTTTTTTATAAATGTGTTTACTTGCAAATCATACTAGATTTTGTGTTTTAAAGTTTTAGGTAGCTTGGTGCTTTAAATTTGTGCATTTAGTTTTAATTAGTTAAATGGGTTAATTGACTATTGTTCACTTAGGGTATTTGTATTTAAGGCTGTTCACTGCTGTGACTGATTGTATTCTGATGAAGTCATAATTTTGACGAAAAGCGTGGATCAGTGTTGTGGCGTTTAAATAAAACTATTTCTAACTTGGAATTACCTCATTGTGAGCTGCTACATCATTTATTCCTTGTCTTGGTGGTTGCTGCCTTGGATCTACATTTTATTTCGTGATATACTGAGCCCATACCTGACAACTGTCCAGAGTTTTGCAGACTGACCAAGTCTGTCTTATATTTGTAGTCAATGCCTCAGACAGTTTTGTATTATCTGGCACATCACTGGCAACCTATTAAAGACTGAAGTCATAACATATTAGCATAGATTTGCTTGTCAGATGTCATATCCTGCAGAGTAGACCTGTGAATGCGACACCATTTTTGCTGACAACTAATTGTGTTTCAGCTAGATTCATAAAGTAACACTATTTACTGGCCTTTGCCCACCACTGATGTATGCCTTTGTTTAGATGTCTTGCTCTAACAGGAGCTGGGTGTCTTACCATGAAACCCATGTCAATGCAAGTGTACCTTGTCCTGTAGGATGCCACCATTTGTGCAGTCACTGACACCTGCTCTGTAGCTGTGGAGAGCACACTAACCTTGCCAGGTCACTCATCCCATCATACGTGTAGACCCCAGATGGAGGCCTGCAAAGCCACAGGAGGCAGAGTGTTGAACATTAGCATACGCATACACATCTCCAGGCTGGCCAAATAGTATGATGCATGGGTGACATCCTGAGTCCAGTTAACAGTTGACAAAACACCTACTCAAATCATACAGGCCTCCAAACATGACTATGGACATCCACCACGCCCAATGTGATCTTGTGGAATCTGTCAAGATTCAATTGTCTACCTTGTTCCTGGGTGATTTCAAATACCCAACCATAGTGCGCATGACCTATGCCACCTGAACATGAATGCACATTGATTCCTCAGATTTGTCAATGGCAATGCAGTGAATCATTCGGTCAACACTCCTACGACAGGTGGAAATATCCTGTACCGAGTCCTAACTAACATAAGTAGCCACTGTAGCACTTCTACAGTGCCATCCTCCTTGGTAATATCTGACCACATAGCCATCACTGTTCAGGTCACCATCTCCCCTGCCCCCCTCCTGTTTACAGTGTCAAACAGAATGAACTGTACACAAATAACTACGGCCCCTCAGAGCAGGTAGAAGTAGCTGCACAGCCAATGTCCCATTTGTTGGAATTAGCAGCAGTGTCCAAGCCCACAAAACAATACTATGTGGGTGCTTACATAGCTGTATGGACTCAGCAATACCTGACAGGATAACATCATCTCCCTCAAGGTAGGGTAAACACCTATGGTGAACAGCAGCAATACACAAATACCATAACAGGTGGAAACAATTGCTGGATGGGCCAAAAGGAACAGGTGCCTTTTGGAAGAAATGTCACCTTGGTCTGCACAAGCAAATAAAGTCAAAGGTGATGTACCCTAAGGCTGTCTTTCAGTGCATATTGGACACATCTACCAATGCCAATCACTAGGCCTTCCACACATGTGTCTGCAATTCCAGAGGCAACACACAAATATGCTATGTAGTGGTGGTCAATAACACCACATACACATATGGCATAGATATAGGCAACTGGCTGCAGACAGGTGAAGTGTAAACATCATCCCCCTGTCCCCTCATTGGTATACATGTGCATGTACAGCACCTGCCCCCCTTCCCTCATCATCAGGAAGTAGGTCCATAATGCCCTCTCAAAGGCAATACAAAGAGGTCTCAGTAGGCCTCATACCATCCCTGACTGCATCCTACATGAACACAGGCATGGGCTCTCAGATCCATTCTGCACTGTAGTCAACCACAGCCTGAGCACTGGTGTCATCCCATCTGCACAGAGGAGAGCCACGGTAATCCCTATACAGAAAGGTGGAGCAAGCCACTGACCCATTTAATATTATGCACATCAGCCTAACTAGCCTGCTCTGCAAGGGCATGGAAGGCAATATCAAGGACATTATGAACAGGGACATCGGCAACATCAAAATGCCTGGGCCCACACACCATGGTATTGTCAAAGGGAGATCAGTCCTGTTAAACTTGATCAACCTCTTTGAAGTGGTCAACAAACACAGGGATGAGGGGAAGATGGTGAACAATGCCTACTATCACCTAGCCCAATCCTCTCACACTAATCCCCAGGTGGACAGGATACATACGCCTACACAGCTAGACAACAACCTGTAGGTTACCAAATGGATAGCTAACTGGCCCAATGATAGTACCCACTCAGTCAAAGTAGTGGAACCCCCCTTTAGTAGTAGCGCCATCCACAATGGTGTACCCCAAGGATTTGTCCGGGGGACTCTAATGTTTGAGATATACATATCTGAGGTACAGGACAAAAGCAGTGGTCTGTGGCTGACCAGGTGTACAGATGCTTGCAAGCTGGCCACTGTCTGACATTCCCCTACTGATGTGAGCATCCCCCAAGAGGCACTCACCCAATTACTGACTGGTGCAAGAAGCATTACCACAAATTGAATGCCAGGAGAGGCATCACCCCCCCCTGCTGTGGCAGATATCATCCACACTAAGTATGACAGTAATAATGTACTGAGTATGCAATCAGGTGTGAGGCGATTTGTGCACTGAGGCTGGTAGCAACCTGACAGTTTCCCACCTTGTGGGCACCATTGTATAGAAGGCCGTCTACATGGCCCATCACACAAATATGGGTATGTCATAGGTAGGCCACAGGTAGATGTAAGGTGAGGCAGACCCATAGAGTATTGAGCAGTACTGTTGTGGAAAATAGAAGTATAAACAGTTGATAATAGACTTTTTGTCTCCAACTCACCCCTCATTGAAATCAATAATTATTATTCATATACCACTGGTATGTTGTTATTCAAACTTATTGTTGGGACTTGTGTTATATTATTGTTCAGATATTTGATTGATTGCATGTTAACATACCATACCTTGTTCAAATACCATTGTTGAAAGGCCTGTTGCTGTCATTGTTACTGGCATGCTGTTACAATGCTTACTGTTGTTCCATTTATGCATGTGTTCTGTTCGCTATGCAACTGTTTCACATCTGTTGTTTTGGGTTAACTGGAACACCCATGCATGCTGCTAATACTAATATTGAAATGTTTTATTCATGACTAACTGATATATCTTTGAAAACCTCAACACCATAGCATGTTTGGGAAGTCCAATCCCAGTAGATCCACCTGTCCTGCCCCACCTGGCACCTGGGTGTGGCATCGGGTCCCAGCATATCTGGGACCCACCCTGGAACTTCATCTTCTGCAGGTGCTGCACCACCTGGGAGTGGGCATGGAGATGAGCCCATCATCCGCGTCAGTTCTGCGGTATGGAGTGCAGTGTCATCCACTCTGAGTTTGGTGGCCAGCTATGTCAGATGGAGGGCCACCTGGTGCACTTTGAGGAGCAGGCTGCCCCTACTGTCCATCCTCCAGGACAGCCAATGTTGGGGCTGTGAAGGTGCAGTGGTGACTGCCTGTGGGTCATGAAAAAATTACATGGTGCTGCTTACTGCTTGGTGTGATGGATTTGAAGTGTTCTTAAGACACTCAGTCTTGCTGGCTGGATTCTGCTAAACTTCAAAGTCTGGTTATATTTGCATTCACAGTCTGTTGCATACAGAAACTTGCAGAATATACACTGATGAGAGAATATACTTTGCAGCATCAACTTTAGAGAGCAGTAACAAATAACTTTTTATAATAAATCAAACGGAACCACGTTGCAGCTTAAAAGTACTGTTCCAACTTTACTTCTCATATAGTACAGATGATGTGAGAGATATAACATTTACCTTAGGACTTGTGTCCCTATCATACCTCTAACATAACTGGATTTATACAGCTCTTTATATACAGTTTTAGTCCTGTAGAAACAATACTAAGCTTCCTTGTTTAACAATGTCTTGTAAGAGACCAGCTTTTCTGACAGTGTGAATATCCTGTAACAGTGTCCTGATGTCCATGTAGAAAAACATATTTTGAGGAAACACATTGTTCTGTATTCTATTTGGATCTGTATATGAACATATGTTCTTGTACCAATGCTGATAAGCATATCCTGTTTTTATGCAGAAAACATATTTTTGAGAAAACTCATTGTCAGAGATCAGCTTTTCTGACAGTGTGAACATCCTGTATTTTATTTGGATCTTTGTATAAAAACATCTGTTCTTGTGTCATATCCTGTTTTTCCATGCAGAATAACATGTCATTGTTCTTTAAAAGCAGATTTTGCATTTTTGTTCTTGCATACATCCTGTTTGAGTCTGTAAGGAAAATGTCCATTCTTTAAAAGCAGATTTTGTATTTTTGCTCTTGCATACATCCTGTTTGAGTCTGTAAGGGAAAAATGTCCATTCAGCAGATTCCTTTTCCAAGCCATGGTAATTTAGTATGGATGCTGATTACATATTACTAAACTCTATTTCTACATTTAAGCAAGCTTTATCTTATACATTATTTATGTTGCATAATTGCAGCAAAATTACTTTCAACCTTAGTATATTGTTGAGCACACTCTAACAATTCTGTCTTTTTTATTTTAAACTAGAGAAATAAATTCAGCATTATTTGGTAATACTTTTTCATTATGACAATTAACAGCAGTAACTTGACTAGCTTTTGCTAAGCAGACTTTAATACATGTAAATAATATGCAACCAAGCATTACAATAACAATTAAAGAAATTAAAAATGCAGTGATTTTTCCTGTCCATCCTGTAAATAGATTACTAAACCATTCACTCCAGTCATCATTCCAGTTTTTTCTAGTATGTTGAGACACTTGTGCAATCACTTCTAAATGTGCTTTTACAGATTCTGTTTTGTCTGGAATAAATGTACAACATTGTTCTCCTATTAAAGCACATGTACCCCCTTGTGATGCTAATATGTAATCTAATGCCATTCGATTTTGCAAAACCATAGTTCGTATTGCTGTCATTTCGACAGTAATGTCAAGGACTGCATTGAAAGTGGCATTTGCCAATACCTCAACTAGTTTAGATAGTTTTCTCAGTTCCCAGATGGCTTTTGCAGCCCCGTACCAAGGGAAAATACCTGCTCCAGAGATTACATCATCTCCTAAATCCATATCTTTTAATTTAATATAATCAAGATTTTGATGATATATACGTGATGTATCTAAGGTGTCTACTGGATTTTCTGGACTTTCAATTACAGGTAATATATCCCTTTTCTTTTTTGTATTCCTAATGTTTCCTTTTGGTAACTCTTTTACATGATGCATTGCTGGTACCACTAATCCTATATAACAGGTGCCATTCCATCCCTTTGGTAACCATTTATAAGCATATTTACCACAGATGTAATATAACCCATCTGATAGAGCAACACTGCTATTTACCAGACTGCCATTTACTTGCCCCATAGTAGGAGTTTTATCATGTACAACTGTAAAGTTTTTATCTGTTTTACTTCTCCAACATGTAATATTAGTTTTACAGTCATTTTTGTCATTTTGTGAAAAGTGAAATACTGCTGTGTCACTTAATATTAACTGATCCTTAATTGGTATTAAAATAGGAAAACCATGAGAAAATACTCCACGTACTGGTATGTGGTTGTGAAAATTTATCATTTCAATTGTTTGAATACAATTGCTATTACCCACTGGAACAGTTCCATTTTGTTGAAAACATGTGATCCCCTGTACTATAGCAGATAACTGTACTCTTGCTTTACGTAATTGTACATTTATAACTTGATCTCCTGTTTCATTTATTAATACTCTCCAACTACTAAGAGAATTTAGTGGAATAGGTATTTTATTTTTGGTATTAAACTACATACCCAACAATTAGAAACATTCATGCTTTTTGCATACCAACATTGTCTTGCTAAGAAAGTGTTAAAAGATGGTGACCAGTCTTGTTCATTTTCCACATTTCTTTACTCTCTCTTATGTAACTTTACAGTTTGATTAACAGGTTGTAAGTATAATTTAATACTAAGCAATACAATAATAGTTAGTATAATAGCTATTATCAATTTAAAAACATCCTTTAAATAGAAATTCCATTGTTGAATCATTTTGCCTTTGGTCATCCGAAACTGGATTTCCAAAAGGATGCACTTTAAACCATGTCAATTTCATTAGGGTTTTCTCTGTTGGAAACCTACAAAAGAATACATTTAATCAGATTTACATTGTTCACTATTTTTATCATTCTTAGTTGATCTTTATGTACCAACATTGTTCTGTTTTTCTTTTTCCTTTGATTTTGTACACTAATGGTCCAATTTGTTCCACTACTTCAAAAGGGCCTTGCCAATTGCTAGCCCATGGTCCTTCCATTTGGAATGTTTTTACCAATACTTTGGTTCCACAGGGAAGGTTTTCTTCAGCTGGTATTATTGGCACCTTTTTCCATAGATGGAACGCTTGCTCCCTTGCATTATAGTCACATATACTAGTAAGTTGTTTTAGCCATTCCTGATGTTTGCTAATTTCTAGCATGGGCCTACCATTAGGTAAATCTGGATCAAATGGTAATTGTATGGGCATTTTGCGGCCTGTCATTATTTCATATGGGGAAATACCTGTTTTGCTGTTTGGTGTTGCTCGAATACCCATTAAAATACCAGGCAGATGATGTACCCATGTATTGCCTTTTTACAAGCATGCCTTTTTTAGACGTTCTTTTAATGTCCGATTCATACGTTCTACAATGCCATTAGATTGTGGCTGGTATGGTACATGAAACCTTTGCTGTATGCCTAACAAATTACACATTTGTTTAATGAGATCACTAACAAACTGTGGGCCATTGTCTTACTCTATAACCCGTGGCCATCCCCAATGACATAAAATATTTTTCCATAAGGCTTCTGCTGTTGCCTTTGCTGTCATGGTTTTGGTAGGAATTGCTTCTACCCATTTTGAAAAGATGTCCACTACTACTAGTAGATATCTGTAACCTCCCTTTGTTGTTGGTAATGGACCTGCATAATCTATTTGAACTGCATACCATGGCCTATCCGCTGGCTGTACTCAATGTAACTGAGGCCTTTTGCTTTTAGCATTTACCTGAAGACAGATTAAACATTCTTCTATAATCAGTTTGCAGACCTTTTTTAAATTTGGGTTCCAATACTTTTCTTTTACAACTGCCCATAACTTATCAGTTCCTATATGGCCCAGTATTTGGTGATTTAACTTGACCAACTGGCGGTTAACTGAAATGGTACATATGGCAACTGTAACCCTTTGGAGGTCGTATGCATAGTACTCTTTGGTGGTATACCTCCCAATCTGCACTGATCGGTTTCTTCTTTTAAGCCCTGTTGTTTTGTATATTTACAAGGTCTTTCTATTGACTCTTTATCTAGCTCTTTTAAGACACTAACTTCTACATTGGCATACTCATATTCTGGAAGTTCTTTTCCATTTTGTGCTGCTTGTTTGGCCAAGGTATCAGCTAACACATTTAATCTGTAAGTTTCACTGGTTGGCTTTTGATGTGCTTTTACTTTTAAGATGCTACACTGTCCTTGTTGTTTTGACATTGTTATAACTTTATATATGTCTTTTAATACTTCAGCATGCCGTAATGGTTTACCTACACTATCCACAAATCCTCGTCTTACCCAGGTTTCCATATGTATTCTTAAAGAATTTACTACATAAGCACTATCTGAAAAAATGTTAATAGGATTGTAGTACTTTAGCACATACAATACTGCCTCCAGTTCAGCTCTTTGAGCTGACATATGCCCTGGTAACTTGATTAGTTCAGGAGAACCCAATTGTGGATTCTCTGGAACTATGGCAAATCCTGTCCAGTATCTGTCTTGGTCCCAATATCGTGCTCCATCCACAAAGATGGATGGCTTAAAGTGATCAAAATCAGATGCTAAAAATTGCACCTCAGGTGACATTATCTCTTCTAAACAGTTATGCTGTTTTCCTTCATATCCCATATGGTTTGACAAATGGTATTTATCCCCTGTCTGTATAGTAACAGTTTTCATTCCAAAAGTGCCATCCATTTTGCAAAGACTGCCTGACTAATACCATCTGTAATTTTATTCATTTCAAAACTGTCTATCAAAGCTTTTACAGCTTGATGTGGTGTTTGTACTATAATGCTGGAAAATACGGTCAAATATTCAGTTTGTTTAATACCCCAGTAAATGGCTAATAACTGCTGTATACATGGATGGTAACCCAATTCCACTGGAGTCATCTTTCTGCTAAAGAAAGTGACTGGGCGTAATGTTTTTTCCATTCTGTTGTCACTACCATGTGGCTATTCCTGTAGTAGTACCACAGACAGTGTTTTTTTTCCTGCTGCTGCTTGTAACACAAATGGTAACCTTGGAGTGGGCGCTATTAGATCTGTAGCTTGTGCTAGTTTTATTTTTATCTGTGAAAATGCCTCCTCTTCATGAGATCCCCACTCTAAAAAGGTGGAGTTATTTTGTTCATGTAACATTTTGTATAGGGGAGCAGCCACGGCTGCATAATCCTCTATAAATTCCCTATTGTAATTCATGATTCCCATGAATTTATGTAAGTCTGCTATAGTCAGTGGCTTTTCCATTTGTAAAATGCCTTGTACACGTACAGGACAAGGAGATCTTCCTGTTGGTTTTATAATAGTACCTAGAAACTTAACTTTTTGTGTCATAAACTGAATTTTTTCACTTTTAAACTTAAACCCTGTTTGCTGTAGAGTATGAAAAACTCTCTTAAGAAGCCGTACATGCTCCTCTACTGTTTCTGACTGAATTAAAATATCATCAATGTAATGTATTACTGAATCATCCTTTTCCAAATGTTGTAGAATGGATCCTACTGTAGGTTCGACTCCTGGCTAGCTCGCCATTGAAAAAATTACATGGTGCTGCTTACTGCTTGGTGTGATGGATTTGAAGTGTTCTTAAGACACTCAGTCTTGCTGGCTGGATTCTGCTAAAATTCAAAGTCTGGTTATATTTGCATTCACAGTCTGTTGCATACAGAAACTTGCAGAATATACACTGATGAGAGAATATACTTTGCAGAATCAACTTTAGAGAGCAGTAACAAATAACTTTTTATAATAAATCAAACGGAACCACGTTGCAGCTTAAAAGTACTGTTCCAACTTTACTTCTCATATAGTACAGATGATGTGAGAGATATAACATTTACCTTAGGACTTGTGTCCCTATCATACCTCTAACATAACTGGATTTATACAGCTCTTTATATACAGTTTTAGTCCTGTAGAAACAATACTAAGCTTCCTTGTTTAACAATGTCTTGTAAGAGACCAGCTTTTCTGACAGTGTGAATATCCTGTAACAGTGTCCTGATGTCCATGTAGAAAACATATTTTGAGGAAACACATTGTTCTGTATTCTATTTGGATCTGTGATATGAACATATGTTCTTGTACCAATGCTGATAAGCATATCCTGTTTTTTATGCAGAAAAACATATTTTTGAGAAAACACATTGTCAGAGATCAGCTTTTCTGACAGTGTGAACATCCTGTATTTTATTTGGATCTTTGTATAAAAACATCTGTTCTTGTGTCATATCCTGTTTTTCCATGCAGAATAACATGTCATTGTTCTTTAAAAGCAGATTTTGCATTTTTGTTCTTGCATACATCCTGTTTGAGTCTGTAAGGGAAAAATGTCCATTCTTTAAAAGCAGATTTTGTATTTTTGCTCTTGCATACATCCTGTTTGAGTCTGTAAGGGAAAAATGTCCATTCAGCAGATTCCTTTTCCAAGCCATGGTATGGATGCTGATTACATATTACTAAACTCTATTTCTACATTTAAGCAAGCTTTATCTTATACATTATTTATGTTGCATAATTGCAGCAAAATTACTTTCAACCTTAGTATATTGTTGAGCACACTCTAACAGGTCGGGATGTCAGTCCCACTGTATCCATATGGGGGCTCATGGGCCTCTGATTCCCAACCACCCTCCCCATCCTAGGTGTTTGCCACCCACATGTGTAACACACCATCCCTGTCTGCTGTCTTGTCTGTTTTGTCTATCCCCCTACCCAACCTACCTCACCAGACGTACCTACAATCCTTCCCCAAAATCCCACTCTCACCTTAAAAAATAAACAAAAGGGCATCTGTCCCAATATATCACCACATACCTGGCTGTCCATTTCGTACACATGTCCACTGGACACATGTAATCCAGTCCAATTGGTTTGACAACTCATTTCTGTTGTTCTCACTCTTCTCTCTGGGGTTTGAGAGTCCAAATCCATCTCCAAATTCCATACAAATACAAATCTCCTGCTGTATAAGAACTGGACAGCTATGGACCATCCCTACATCTGTCCTGCATGGTTTACCATTACAATGCCGAATCTCAGTGGTACGAATGCTCATATGAGCAACTCGTAACCATGAAAGTGAAAACAGCGACAGTTCGTAATGTTCGAAAATCAGCAAATCGAACAGCAGATTCACTGATTTTCAAACATTAATGTCAAATATAAAATGTAATAAGGTTTAAAGCAGGGGGGCAAGCCCCCCCTGCATCCCCCCACTTTAATATTCTATCCCCGAGATCGCACTACAGTGGGGAAAGGGACCCTTTCCCGGTCCCCACTATAGGGCAATCTGCCCCAAAATGCCGAATGTGCAATGAGCAAATGTCAATGTGCATTCGCTCATTGCACATTCGATCCTTTTTCCGTTCGGCATTTGCAAACTTTGCAAACTGTCGTTCAGACAATTGCTGTTCGCCCTTTGCACAATACGCACAAATGAACTTAAACCATCCTGCACATCCATAGCTACCTTTCATATTGTTTTTCCCTCTGTGTGCCCCTTTTTCACCACTTTCCTATCACCCCTTTTTCTTTTCTTTTAAAGAAATTAGTATGGGTGCAAGCAGGAGTAAGCGGGAGTAAGTGGGAGTGAGCTAGTTTGAGCGATGTTAAGTGAAGCCAAAACGGATTAAGCATCTCTATGGCTAACCGTATCTTAGCATCACTTAGCATTGCACAAAACCTTGCAAGCTCACTTAAAGCTGCTTAAAACTGCTTTAACCACTCTGTCTCCATCAGCCACTGTTCGGCCTAGCAAAAAAATAGCCAGCACTGCCAAGTCTCAAAGCCAGAAACCTGTATATTACAGTCAGAGGAATGTACCACTTCACCTTTTGAGATTTAGGAATTTCTCATGATTTTTTAAAATTATCATGCAGTAGAATCATTCAACAGTAGGGAAAAAGCTTGGTGGAATCACTCAGGTTTTGTATATATACATATTCAGATATATATGTATGGGGATACATATATATGAAAAATATCTCCAAAATATATATATATATATATATATATATATATATATATATATATATATGTATATGTAAATAACATGCAGTGCAGTCATAACTCAGAACCATACTTCTCAAACTCTTAGTGCAAGACATCTGGGAAAAGGCTGTCAAAATGGGGGTACAATGAGCCAACAGTAGGGACGTATTTTAAATATTGCTATTAGAAACGTATAAAGTTGCTAGAGTAACAGGGTTTGTTTCAGCATACATTTTCTGAAGGATATGAGGTCTGACACTGAAATGTATGTCATCATTTACTGACAGAAATCCTCAGATCATCACAGTGATTTACCATTGAAATACAAATAATTTGTGGAACAGACCAAAAATATGAGCAATAAACCTGGACTTTCTGAAACAATCCAGCCAGTTGACAGGTATGCTCAGAACACCTTAGTGCAACAAATCTGGACCAAGCCTGGCAAAGTGGAGGGAGAAAGCCATGAAAGTAGGGACATATCTGAAACACTTGAGTAAATAAGCTGAGACAGCTGCTGCAGTAGCACCATCTGTTCTAACAGATATTGACTGAAATAGCACAAGTGCAAGACTCAGTTGCTTCTCATTAGTTAGTGACTTAAATCATCACATCATCCCATTGATTTGTCAGGAATACACAACACCTATGGGGACCAGACCAAAGATATGAGCCAGACAACTGGACATCCTATGCATATCTGGATATAACATGACATTAGGGAAGCTACACTGAGCTGCTAAGCATGTCACCAAGCACTGTCTAAACAACAGTCAGACTGACACAACACTACCCCAAATCAGCTATGGGGAATTACACATGCATTTGCAAATATATCAAGCACTACAGGGATGTAACATAGTGAAACACAAACACCGGTGTGAAAGTGCATACCCACAACCAATTTCACCACAGTCACAGTGACATACTGCTAAGCCAAATGAACACTAGGGTATAATGACTATGTGAACAAAAATATCCTGTTTGCAAGTCACAGTGTAGTAGGAATCCTGAGGTGGTATGGGACATGTCTCAGTCTGCCCTTGCGAATATATACAGCTGATAGACCACCAGAAACTGGGGCAGCATGCACAGTCAGATAGAAAAGGAGCCATGACACTTACATCTACTCCCCTCCCTACACAGACCAACTAACATTTACACACTACACTGCTACACAATCCTGACAGCCTGTTAACAATTGCCAGTCATACACAGACTTCTCAACTGTACAGGTTCCCTCAAAATGTCCAAGCTTTCTCCTCATATATATGGCCTCTCCCTCATAACATGTCTGGCATTCTGCTACATCACTGGGATGATATCAGGAATGAAGACACTAAATAATGGAATACCATAACTATCAGCCTCTTACTGCATGACATCTGAACAAAGCCTGACATAATTGGGGGACAGAGGCCCAAAAACAGGGGCATATGTGAAATATCGCTGTTATAAACTGAAAAAGTTGCTGGTGTTACAGGGTCTGTTGTAACATATCTTTTCGGAGGGACATGAAGTCAGAAACACAAATGGACGTTAGCATTTACTGACTGCAATCCCCAGATTTGCCAAGGACAAAAACTGTCTGAGGAACAGTCCAAACATAAGAGTTGACCCTCTGGCCATTCTGCGGATAGCCCTACAGTTGAGAGTTATGTCAACCACATAACACTGTCAGAGTTAAAATCACACAGAAAATCCATGTCCACACAAACCCTGTTAAATTAGCATTCATTCAGCTGTATAATAGCAATACTTACATTCTGTCCCTAAGTCTGGAACCTTATTCCCCATTTTGTTGGGCTGTCTCCACATTTATTGTTGTAAGAGAGAGAGAGCGAAACAGAAAATGATACAGAAACAGATATGTCTCAACAAGACTTGCTGTACTGATATATTGCTGATCAGCAGCTATGGACATAGCATCTGGGTCTGTCTGCAGTGACATAGATCACAGCTCAGGACCCTGAGTCACCCCAGGAAAGGACGGCTCACATATGAATACTACTGGAGTGTCTGTTGAACAATACTGACTGTGACACTGCTAGGCTAGCTAGTTGGATGTTGTAAATATCCATATGTTACTTGTGAATACAAATATGATACACATGTTTGTCTCACAAATCTAAGAGACCTATACAGGGCATTACATAGTAAACTACTGTCGCAGACGTGTCTGTTGAACTGCATGTGATATACTGAGCTCATACCATTCAACTGTCCAGTGTTATGCACACTGACCATATGTGTGCCTCATATTTGTAGTCAATTACTCATAGAGTTGTGTTATGTCTGGCAAATGATTGGCAAATCTGTGAAGACTGACATTAGAACATAATAGCATACATATGAGTGTCGGACATCATCCAGGGTATTTCTGTGAATGTAAAGCTTACTGTGCTATCAACTGACTTAAGTGTGTTACAGCAATATTAATAAAGTGTCACTAATTTTGGGCCATTGCCCCAATTTATGTGTGTCGTCCTCCAGATGTCCTGCTCTAACAGGTTGAGAGGTATGACTGAGCAGCAACAATGTAAACACAGTGTGCCACACTGACATAGAACAGAAATGTATATCAGGTATTACCTGTGCACATGTATGTATAGGTGTAGCTGGAAGCCTCAAAACAACTGACATGAGATGCAAAATGTCAGGTAAACAAGCTGTACATGCTGTATAGGTATGTAATCTTAGTTTGTATGCATCCAACAGACATACATTTCTACAGCTACTGGTTGTTGCATTGCCCTGACACAGACATGGGTACTAGAATAAGCATGATTATCAGGTTGAAAATGGAGAGTTGTCCAACCATGTTATGATCTTGTGTCCATGCCCAGTACAAACAGCTATATGAGCACCTGCATAGCTGTATGGACTCAACAAAACCTGACTCGTAAAACCTGCCTCCACCAAGGTAGAGTAATCCCCTTTGCTGGACAGCAGCAATATACAAACCACATAATTGGTCATTATATTGGCTGTACAGGGCCAAGTAGGAGCAGTAACAAACTTGGAAGCAAGACAACCTGTGTCTGAATAAGCATAGAAGGTCACAAGTGAATTACTGTGAGGCTAACTATTAGTACAAATTGGACACATCCACCAAGGACAATCACAATGCCATCTTCACATATGTCTTCAGTCTCAGAGGCAAAGACCCAACCCACCCTGTACTGGTGGTCAATCACACCACATACAGACACACCATAACTATAGCCAACCTGCTGCAGACAGGTTAAGGGAAAACATCACCATCCTGTCCCACCATCAGTATAGAAGGATATGCACAGCACCCGCACCCCTCCCCTCATCATCAGGGAGCAGGTCCATAATGCCTAATCAAAGGCAACAGAAGTCTCCATGGGACCTGATAACATCCCAGTCCGCATCCTGCATGAACTCAGGCATATGCTCCCAGCTCCATTACACACTATACACAAGCAAAGCTTGAGCACCACTGACATCCCATCTGCAAGGAAGACAGCCACTGTCATCCCTCTACACAAATGTGAATAATGAATGGTGGATTATGCCATTTACTGGCCCTCACTGGGGGGAACATGACACATCAGGACTAGGAGCACAATGCAAGCTCATACTGTGCTGATAGATGACAGGGGTATGATGTGGTTGTAAGTGTTGGCTAATGACAGTCAAAGTTGATGTGCAGGTTATGTAAATAACATTGACCAATGTATGAGGTCATGTGATGTGTTTCCCTGTTTATGTCTTCCAGGTGAAATGCAGCATGCAAGACACCTAGCATACACTGCAGCTGAAACTGCGGCCATTTCTGAGATGATAATACAGCACCATGGGGTAATGTTTGGCCATAGCCAACAGAATCTGTGGGAGCAGACTGCCCTGTCAGACGAGCTTGTCCACAGAGTAAACAACTTGGGCCACCATGGATGCACATACGATCAGGTCAGGCATCGGGTGACTGACCTGATACATCATCCCCGGCAAAGGGCTGCTGCCATGGCCAGGAACTGTACCACCACAGATGGCAGTCCTGCTACTCAGGCCCCACTTACACCAATGTAGGAGCTCCTTGCCAACCTTGAGGCAGCCACCACATGCCAGCAAAGTCAACACACACAAGTCATTGAGGTGGGTGGCACAAAGACAACAGGCAAGAAGCATCCAGATAAGGCTCGAGTGCACATCAATTGAATACTGCAGCAGTCATACTGGCTTCCATAGAGTATCTAGATGCATATGTCAGGTAAAACTGGATCTGTGGGTGAGGTTTGGTAATGCACATAAGTGCACATCTATGTTGAAGGACAGCAAATTGTGTAGTATTAGAACTGGTAGCAGAGGTCCAGAGAAGTAAATATTGTGGGAAGAAATATCCAGGGAATTGTTATGGCTAGGCTTGTATAGGCCCTAGGGCTGATAGCCTAGTACCAACCTATGAACCTATGAACCTATGGTACTGTACATGTGCAGAAAAGTAGCATTAATTTTGTACCAATGCCACATGTGAGTCTGCTGACAATACCTCTCCCCCACCACTACATAGGTACCTCTTGTCTGGATGTGGGACAGCAGTCTGAAGCTGGTGAGCATGGTAGTGTCCTGTTGTGGCTCACCAATACCCCAGGCATGTTAAGGTCATGCATTTTACCATGCACACAACTGATATTCTTAGCCATATTGTGATATGTGCATGTTCACTTGTGGTGGGATTAACTGCATTGCATCAAAGTGGTCATCACAGGAGCCTATTTGCAGGAGATGTAACATATCTGTAGCATACCTCACAACCTGTCAGTGCAAGAAAATGTGGACAAAGACTGACAAAATGGGGGACCAAAGGGGCAAAACTAGAGACATATTTTAAAAGTACTGTTATACAGTGCATATAAAACATTTACACACCCTGTTAAAATGCCAGGTATGTGTGATATACAAAAATAAGACCACAAGAAAACATTTCACAATACTTCCCACCTTTAATGTGACCTATAACCTGTACAACTCAATTGAAAAACAAGAAATATGTTAGGGGAACAGGAATGAAAAATAAAAAGTGTACAGTAAGCTAGATGCATAAGAGTGCACAGCCTGAAGCTAATACTTTGTTGAAGCAGCTTTTGATTTAATTACAGCATTACATCTTTTTGGGTACACTCCTGACATCCATTACAGAGACTCTTTGATTAACAAAAAATAATGGTCAGCTGTCCTACTAGGCTTTTCTTGACATTTACTCAGTTGCATGCTACAGCAACAGCCATGGTTCAAAGAGAGCTTACAAATCGTCAAAAGGATCTCATTGTTGAAAGGTGTCAGCCTGAAGAAGGGTACAAAAATATTTCTACAGCATTGCATATACTATGGAACATGGTGAAGATAGCCATCAATAGGTGGAGAAAATATGGGACAACAGTGATATTGCAAAGAAGTGAATGTCCCTCCAAATTTGATGAAAAGACAAGACCAAAACTGATCAAGTAGGCTGCCAGGAGACCTACAGCCACACTAAAGGAGTTGCAGGAATCTCTGGAAAGTACTGGTTGTGTACTACATGTGATAACAATCTCCTATATTCTCCATATGTCTTGCCTATGGGGTAGGGTCAGAAGGTGGAAGCCTTTTCTCGCACAGAACAACATCCAGGCCAGGCTACATTCTGAAAAACAATACATCAAGTCTTCAAAAAGCATGTGGGAAAATATATTATGGTCTAAAGAGACCAAGGTTGAACTTTTTGGCCACAATTCAAAAGGTTTGTTTGTCGCAGTAACAACACTGGGCATCACCAAAAGAACACCATCCCCACGGTGAAGCATGGTGATGTCAATGTCCTGCTTTGGGGCTGTTGTTCATAAGCTGGAACTGGGGCTTTAGCCAAGGTGATGGAGATTCTGAACTGTTCCAGATACCAGTCCCTTTTGGCCCAAAATCTTCAGGTGTCTGTTAGGTAGCTGTAGATGGAGAAGAATTTCACCTTTCCACACAACAATGACCCAAACCATACATCCAAGTCAACAACAGAATGGTGTCACCAGAAGACATTCAACATGTTGGAATGGCCCAGCCAGAGCCAGTACCTATATCCAACAGAAAATCTGTGGGGTGACCTGAAGAGGGCTGTGCATAACAGATGTCCTTGCAATCTGACAGAGTTGGAGGGCTTATGCAAGTTAGAGTGTGAAAATACTGCCAAATCAAGATGTGCCATGCTGATAGACACCTTCCAAAGAGGACTAAATGCCGTAATTAAATCAAAAGGTGCTTTAACAAATTATTAGTTTAAGGGTGTGCACACTCATGCAAACAGCCTATTGTAAGTATTTCATTTACTATATGTTATCCCTAACTGCTTTGTATGTTATTCAATTAACTTGCACAGGTTGTAGGTCACATTAAAGGTGGGAAAATATATGACATGATTTCTGTGGTCTCATGTTATATATCATAAAACCTGGCATGTTAATGTGTGTACACTTATTATATCCACTGTGAGCTTAGAAAGTTGTTAGAGTAACTAGATTTGTTTTAACATACATTTAATGCAGGTTTTGAAGTCTGCAACTCAAATTATATCATTAATTAGTGACATCAATCCTCAAATCATCCCAGTAATGTGTCAGACAAACTCGGGATTTACGAGGAACAGACCAAAAATATGACCCACATATCTAGACATTCAGCGAAACTCTGTACACTTGAGAGGTATGATCTGTGGGAGTTGCCACTGTGATATACAGGTGAACAGCAAAAATGAGGACATGGGTGCAGTGTGTGCTCTTTGAAGGCCCATACCCTACTAAAACTACTCACATATCCCAAAGGTATATATTAGTAGTAACATTAAGTAGGAAGGGCTGCACTGTATGATGTTGAGGGCCTGTCCAGAGTGTGTATGTGTGTATGTTGTGGTCTGGATGTGGGTTGTGAATGTCACCAGTGGGCTATTGTGACGTCTGTGTAATACCTTTGTGCCACCTCACCTGTATGTGCCTGTGTGTGTGTCCATGTGTGCATGCCTGCGTGTGTGTGTGTGTGTGTGTGTGTGTGTGTGTGTGTGTGTGTGTGTGTGTGTGTGTGTGTGTGTGTGTGTGTGTGTGTGTGTGTATGTGCACGCGTGTCTGTGTATTCACCAGCAAACTTTATAAGGCAGGTATTAATTTACATACATTGTCTTAACCTCATAGGTGGACATGGTGGTTGTGGTCCCTCCCACTCAGAATCTGATGTCAGTGTCTTTGCAGACTCTGACAATGATGGTGGTCCTACTGAGGCACAGGCAGGGTTGTCAGGGACTGAATCTGTGCCATTGGTTGGCATCCCACAGTCATCCACAATGTCCCTGCACACAGGCACATTGCCCACAAATACTCCATTTCCAGCAGCCACAGATAATGGACAGTTGGTGGGTGATGGCATGGAACAGGCTAGTGTGGTGACTATGGCAATTGTGGGTGTAGACACTAGCCATAGCCAGAGTGCAGGTGAGGTCCCACACAGGCGGATGAACAAGGGGGCTGGAAGAAGGACCACTGCCTGTCAAGCCACATTACAAGTACCACAGCAGGTGTCACCAGACACATGTTCCGGGCTGTCATGGATGCACAGGCACATAGTGAATGCAACACTAAACAAATACTCAGGGTCTTGGATGCAACTCTTCCTGGCTTACGTGGTGACATACATGACCTTGTTGAGACCATACGTCAAAATACTGAGGTCATGAATAGACGGTGGGGTGAGACCTTGGCAATCCTCAACCATGGAATGTCTGTGCTAGAGCGTGTGGTGGGAGATGCGTGTCTCCCATGTGGATGTAGGTCAGCACCAACATCAGCTGAGAGTCTATGAGGCCATGCACCTTCACACTTTCGTAGTGGCAGTACCACCAGCATTGCTGAAGGGAGGGGCTCTCCACACCACAATGAAGCAGGCCATGGGCACGTGGTCCTGGCTGGTCATGTCAGGGACACGGATCCAATAGACAACAGTCACCATCGGGGAGTAGTACTGCATCTGGCCTTGAGCCAGGTCATGCCAGTGAGGCCCTGGCAGGACCAGTTCACGTGTCCATGGCCGGAGATGGTGAACTGTATACCCTGCCATGTACAGTAGATAGCTGTCCAACATATCCCTGTGTAGGGCAGCCACATGGCATGACTGTGTGCATTCAAACACACACACATCACCATCAGAGCCAGGTCATCTCCACACACACACACACACACACACACACACACACACACACACACACACACACACACACACACACACACACACACATTCATAGAACACCCCTCCAAACACACACACATGATGTCAACTGTATGGCCCAGCCTAGGCCTCTAGTATACCCACACAACACCCCGTGCATATAATGATACCTGTGCCACATCTCTGTCATCCATATCACTGATGCAGGGATGTGCTAATATGGTTCTGATACCCATGGTGAATTCAGTACAGTTTAGCTATGTAATACTGTGTAAGGTTTTCTCAGCTGGCATTTGTAATGGGTACACATCAGACTGTGTGTACCATTTTAGCCATGATGCATTATTGGTGTTAGTAATGCTGACTGAATGTGGTCTCACATGTTGTATTCTGTTTCTGTTCTAGGTGTCTGTGTGTCAGCAGGATGTGGACATTGCCAACAAATAGTATGAAAGAGTGTTAACACATCAACCGTGTCATAGCCAAGGTACAGCTGTATATGTACACATTTACCATGTCTGTGTAACAGTTATTGCATGTGCCACAGAGTGTATAGGGCTGAGGGGTGTATACAGGTAAGTCTACGGTGGCTGACATCAGCAGCTCTTGTAATGTGGAATATGGTAAGTGTAGTGGGTTGAACACCCCCAGAGGATATTGTGTTGACCAATCGCACAGAGAATACTGTTCCCATATAAACAGTGACACACACTCACACACTCACTCACACACACACACACACACACACACACACACACACACACACTCACAGGATCTCAGTTGCCAGTGTTGGGAGTGGAACCTCTACCCATCTAGTTAGTGGTACTACAGTGTTATGCGGTTATCACAGGTGGCACAGAACTAATAGTGTGATGACTGTTCTAAAGTACCTGTAGAGTGAATAACATCACATGCCATTGTGATGCATGTCAATGGGGGTACATTGGGTGGGAAAGGACTCATTATACTGTCACTTATGTGTCTACACACTCACAAACACTGCTATACACACCACTACACACACACATATTTGCCAGTACTGACATTAGCATCCCTACCTATCATGTGATTCATTCCATACTGTTACATAGCTGTTGCATGTGGCACAGGGCTTATAGCACTGAAGATTGTCTACAGAATCCTCTATGGTAGATTTAAACAGTGGCCTTCATAAAGTGGACATTAGGATGTGTACCATGGCCACCAATGGATATAGTTCATAGTAAAACACAAACACACAGGATGCTGTTCTCACACACACACACACACACACACACACACACACACACACACACACACACACACACACACACACACACACACATTTGATAGTACTGAGATTTGAACCCCTACCTATCTAGTCATTGCTA
>NC_056729.1:825437877-825440377 GCF_019279795.1 Protopterus annectens | reverse complement strand
ATTGCAAGCACCAGGGAGCTTATAGGGTGAAGAGTGTCCCACGGTTCTTCTAAGGTGAACAACATCACCAGCCCTTTTAAAGTATGGCAATGGGCAGTGTGCTGGGAGAGTGAGGCCTCAAAATGCTGTATCCTACAAATATACACACTTACAAACACTTACACACTCACATTTGTCAGGCTTCAGATTAGAGCCCCTACCTATGTAGTCATTGGTAGCATAGTGTTATGCAGTTACCTCACATGCCACAGAGATCATAGGCTGAAGAGTGTCCCACGGTACCTATAAAGTGAATAGTACCACAAGACCTTGTATAGTATAGCAGTGGGAGGTGTGTTGGGTGAGAAGGGCCTCAAACTACTTCACCTACATGTTTACATACTCACAAACACTTTCATACACACTAATGCACACACACACACATACACACACACACATGTGCATTTGCCAGTACTGAGATCCATATGTTCATAGGTTCATAGGTGTGTACTAGGCAAATGGCCATGGAGCCTTTACAAGCCTAGCCCATAGGATTACCCTGACATCATGCCACTTGACATTACTCCCCAGGGTGTCTATCCAGTATAGCAACTGCAGTGCTCCCCGGGGTGCAATTACTATTCCCCATCCACTCACCCAGATTTCTCTTGCAGAGGGCCAGTGAGATGCTCTGCTTGACATGTATGTGAAGTCTATTCCATAGTGTGTCTGGTCTCTGGGTTATGAACCTGTCTCTCCAGCATGTTCTGTTGATTGTAGAAATGGGGTTGATGTCTATGGGGCATGTGGTGCAGATGGATTGGGTTTCTTTAAATGTAGCATAATCACACTAGTGTAGTCACAAACAACTAAGTAAAAATAAAAATAGATTCCAAACTGCAAGTAGGATAAATCTCTCTCAAATTTATTTAAAACAACCACCACATATGAGCGCTTTCATCTCATAATGAGACTTCATCAGATACAACTATAACAGTGCTACACCTACTATATATAATGTCTTAATGACCTTAATTAATTGAACAATTAAACCATTTTTAAAGCATTTTTAAAGCAGTAGTACCAACTGATTTTTTTAAAAAAGCATATAATGTCATTTTATATCAAACATTATACAAAATGTATTAAAGTGCAGAATATATTAAAAATGTATTAAAAATGTATTAAAAATATATTAAATAAATGCAGATTGATACAATTTCTCCCTTCATAGATATAAGAATAAACAGATTTACAGTAAATTTGTAATAGAGTTATAATAAATCTGTGATAGGATAGAACTCGATATTACTAAGGATAAAGTAAATGTACAAAACATATTGTAACAAATATGTTAAACATTTGCTGCCTTTTCAATAAGTGAAGGCTTAATACTAATGTATTCATTAAGACCTGGGGGGTAATTGGCCTTGAGTCTCAGTTGCCATCTTAATTCCCTATTTAATAATAAATTCTTTAAATCAGCCCCCTCCTATTGTGGTGGTTGTTTTAAATAAATTCGAGAGAGATTTATCCTACTTGCCATTTGGAATCTATTTTTATTTTTATTTAAATGTAGCATACCTAACAGAGCTGGGTCAGAAATAGCTTTGTAAGTCAAGCAGAGATTGCTTCTAAGTAGCCAATATGAGACAGAGAATAGTTGGAGTTATTGGAGTCCATCCATATAGGACAAATGTTTAAGGCCTATGATCCTGTTTGTGAGGTACTTTTTGCAGCCTCTCTAATTGTTGCAGGTGCCTAGTGAGGTACATGCAAAATGGGCCATTGTACTCGATGATTGGCTTAATGAGGGGAGAGTAGATGGAGACAATGACCTCTTTCTTCCTGGATGCAACACCCTTAGCAATGACATGTGCCACATATAATTACTTCCTGACCACAGTGACACTATTTGGTCAACAGAGAGGTCGCTGTCAACCTGTGATCACAGTTCTCATCACAACTTCAGTGTCCAGTGGACTACCATTGCTGTGGTGATTCAGGGGAACCAAGTTGTTCCCAAAGGGGATAGCAACACATTTTCTGGCAATGAGCTTAAGTCTAGGGTTCTGACAACAGTCATAGGTCTTTTTGCAGGATGTCAACATCATTTGGGGAGGTAATGTTCACACCCACATTGCAGCTGTCTGCAAAAATTGTCAGCCAGAATCCCTTTGTGTTGGGCTGGACTTCAGAGGCATAGATACTAAACACGAGGGGACCCAGGACCAGACTCTGTGGTACTCCAATCATGGCTGGTCGCCAGCCTGACGTGGGGTCCACTGCTTTCACATTGTGGGTTCTATCTGTAAACCTGTTTGCAATCCACCTAGTGATATAGGGGATGATGCCTAGCTGAGTGTGTTTGTCTATGATTCCTGAGTGGGGATTGGTATCAAAAGATTAAAAGCCAAGCCATACTGTTACATAGTTATTTCACGTGACACAGACCTTATAAGGCTGCAGAGTGTCTACATCTACCTCTACAGTGGATGACAACAGTGGGCCTTGTAAAGTG
>NC_056729.1:825420377-825435377 GCF_019279795.1 Protopterus annectens | reverse complement strand
CTTCCTCTATGTTAATAATATTCTTGGTGTTACTCAATGCTTCTAATACTAAACATTTAAAGTTAACTTTGCATTTACTTTCTTTATAGTGTTTACACATAGCATTCTTTTCATCCCCATTGGCAATAGCATACTAATGCTCATAAATTCTTCTGTTGAGCTCCCTGGTAGTTCTTCCTACATAAAAAAGCATGGCAATTCATGCATATTAATAAATAAACTATATTTTTACTTTTACATGAAAAGCTTTCTGGTATTCTGACTACATAGTTTCCCACTTCAATTTCATTAGAGTCAGTATACAAATAATTGCACATGTTACAGTTGAAACACTTATTTATTCCTTTTTTACCTTCAACATGTATTTTTCTATTTAGTTTACTCTGAAAGAAATCTTTATTTACCCAAGAAATATGAGATGAATGATGCACAGGCCAATATTACACATTGCATAATCACTGTCTGCACTGTCTTTACCTTAATTGCCTTAATAGTACCACTAGTATTTTTTGTAGCCTTCACAACTAATGTATATCTTATCTTTCTACTCCTCCTAGCTCTTTTCCTCCTATCCTGCACAAAAGGACCTGCCTGGTCATTAAGGACCCTTTAATTTCTACCTTCAACCATCTCAATGACTGGCCAACAAATTTCTGCTGTTGTGGCATATAATTCCCTGATTTAAACAGATCAAGTAATTATGTTCCACCCTGGTCCTAAACATTATAGTTGATCTGCTATATTTCATGCTGCACCTGTTATTAAACTTAGGCTGTTCTTTGCAAACTACAATGTACCTAGCTTAGTATAAATTTTAGCCACTGAGTCAGGAAGCCAGCAGCCAGACTCCTCTCTGTCCTAGCACCATCTGCTTTTCCCCCTCCCTGACTCTTCTTTCTGAGCCACCTCTAACTGCTATCTCTATTACAGACACTGTATTCTACTCTCTGACCACTAGGGGGTGCTCTAATCCAGCCTTGTGTGAAAGCTTTTTGCCTACTTTACCTAGTTTTCTCTTTCTAAATTTTCTTATCAGTCTCATTTTCTACTTTCATTATCAGTTTTTCACCCCGTGACTAGCTACCAACCTTCCTGTGTTATCTCACTGCCCCTAGCATTCCTTTTCCCTCCTCCTAGCTGTTTTTCTAATTCTTTTATTGTTCTCACTCCAATATCCTATCTTAACTCTGCACTGCTTCACCACATTCTACTTACCTGTGACCACTTTCTCTGCCTCAGGAATATCCTCCTCTATGATTGTCTCTGGAAAATCTTTCACATAGTTGCTCTAACCCACTCTGTTCGCCCTGCGGGCTCACTCTGCTCCCCCACTCTACCCCTAATTCCCACCCACCCCAGTGATCCCACCTTTATACTTCCATTGCCACACCCTCTCCCACTATCACCCTAACACATACTACTTCCACTTAACAGCCACACCCCCTACCTAAACAAATTCTTAATTAAGATAATTTACCTTTAGGTCCACTCCCTAACCTTTCCACACCTTACCCTGTACTGCTGTAGTTTGCAGCTTCACTTTATATCCAGCTTTTATTCAGTTTATTACTCACTTCTTCCCTCAAGCTACCTCATCTCATATAACACTTTCTCCTTCTCCCACCTTTATTCCTACCCACCTCTATCCCTCCCCTAACATATTCTAACTCCTCTTTTACACATCCTAATGGACCCAACATACAATTTTTTTTTTCACAAACCTACTACTCTTAACTACAACTCTTACTTCTCTTATTATTCCATACACACTAACCTTCTTTAAGCATTATTCTCTTCCTGAGCAAAACCACCCCTACCAACAAACTCTACCTCTTTCTCACATAAACTCACTTAAACATAATAACATAACTGCCACCTTTATCTACATACTTCCAAAGTACCATAGAACTAACCATGTTATTTACTTCCCTGGCAAAAAAACTCCAATCAATTACTACAAAATCCTTAAGTTTGTACACTATCCTCTACAACATCCCCTATTAGATGGTGATATTCATCCAAATCCTGGCCCCAATACTAATACTTCCAATAAGCCTCACAGGCTAACATTTCCTACTATTACTAGCCCTAATAGACCATCTAACTCCCTCCTGATAGCTCACCTTAACATCCACAGCATTAACAATAAAATTGCCCACCTACATGCACTATTAGAAGTGCACTTATTTGACATTCTCTGTATTACAGAAACATGGCTAAAACCCTCTACTCTGGACCAGGAGATTACCCCTCCTGGAAGTATAATATCCTAAGATATGACCACAAAATTAAAAAGGGTGGAGGCGTAGCCATTTTGTATAAATCTGAACTCCAAGTGTCACCCTTCAATGTACCACTTCCTTCAGATACCAATGCAGAAACCCTTACTTCCAAGCTACAAATCAATAACTCCAAATCTATCTATCTAATTTGCACATATCTCTCTCCTGGAAATAATATTAATACACTTGAAAACATACTCAGTCACCTATCTACCCACCTACCTCAGGAAACCATTGTATTATGAGACTTTAATATAGAATGGGCAACCTGTAGATCTCCTAATCCTACCAATCACATAAATCTACACAGTTTCTCACAGATAATAACCACCCCTACTAGAATCCATAAGCCAAGCAACAAAGAAATCACCCTAGACTGGATCCTTCTCAACAGCCATCTTGATACTTATAAACCAGGAACCCTTCCCAATGATATCAGTGACCATATGCTAACCTATATCATTAAACAAAAAAATCACAGCCCTAATACTAATAATTTTAAATCCTCCTGCTCCAAAAAGTTCTTCAATCCAGACAGCTTCCAAAATGAACTAAAAACATGTGCCTGGTCACCTATGTCTCATTTTCAACTTGATGAAGCAGTGACCTACTTTAATACTAGATTCCTTCAAATCCTAGATTACACGCCCACATTCGCTGTTCCCGTATAAGAACCAAAATTGCCCCCTGGCTTACAAAACATACTAGGCAAAAGATCCTCCACAGAAATAAAATTTGGGCCAAATGGAGAGCCTCCAAAAGTCCATCAGATCACCTTTACTTTAAACAATTAAGAAATGCCACCAAGAAAGACATTCTCAGAGAAAAAAAAGACTATTACCTTCAACTTCAACAAACCCACCAACAAAAACCACAAAAATTCTGGACAGGCATTAACAAACTTCTTAAACCAGGGCACTCTAAATCTCCTGCCCCTTCAGGATTTAACCATAATAACTCTAACCAGATACCTGATGCCTTTAATAACTATTTTACAGAAGCCATTCTAACCCTAGCTAATACTTTACCACCCATCACCACTGCACCATTAAATACCAATAATACTCTAACTCCAACCTTTCATATTCAACCTGTACCCACATCCCTCATTTTCAACCTCCTTCAAAAACTTAAACCATGCACCCCTTCTGCTGACTGTCTTCCAGCAGAATTCCTGCAAATTGCAGCTAAAGAAAATTGCCTATCCCATCTCCATTCTTATAAATAGAACATTTTTAGAAAGCAAAATCCCTTCCATATGGAAAGTATCTCACATCATCCCTCTAAACAAAGGTGAATCATCTACCGAGCTCTCCAACTTTCGGCCTATCGCCTTACTCTCTCCAATAGCTAAAATAATGGAAAAGTGTATACACAAACAACTACTTGCCCACCTTCTCCATAACAATTTACTTGCCAACTGCCAGCATGGTTTTAGGCCATTCCACAGCACAACTGCCCTGCTATCCTTTTCTGACTCCATAAACAAACATCGTAACAATAATACTTTCGCCTCTGCACTGTTTATTGACCTCTCAAAAGCCTTCGATATGGTGAACCATAACATACTTATTGACATACTAAAAGCCCAATCACTCGACACACAAGCACTACATTGGTTTAAATCCTATCTTGAAAACAGAAAGCAAGCAGTACTTTGGGATAATAATCTTTCTACTTCCCTCCCTGTAAACATTGGAGTACCACAGGGCTCTATATTAGGACCCCTTCTCTTTTCATTGTTTATTAATGATCTACATACCAAAATTCCTCAAGCCACCTGCATACAATATGCAGATGACTCAACTTTAATTTGTTCAGCCAAGTCCATAACCTCTCTCTAGTCCCTCACTCAAACAGTATTTAACAGTGTTGAAAACTGGTTTATGCAACGCTGTCTCCTTTTAAACCCTAAAAAACAAAATTATTGCTCTTTGCTCCTACTCATAAGTCACCTCATTTACACTTCACAGTAACCTCTAACAATGGAACTAACATATCCTCTGACACTACAACACATCTACTGGGAGTAACAATTGATAACAATCTTAGCTATGATGACCATATTAATTCTACAATAAAGTCTGTCAACAAAAAACTAGGCACCCTTTACAGAATCAAACCCTTCCTTACCCCTTCAGCCAGAATCACTATTGCACAGACTCACCTGATCTCTACCCTTTTCTATGCTTCTGTGATATATACCAACCTATCTAGAAACAACCTCACCAAACTTTCTACTAGTTATAATAACATAGCCAGATTTGCCACTGGCACCCCTTTCAGAACTCACCACTGTCACAACCTCAAACAACTGTGATGGTTAGAACTGCAGAACCTACTACTTTGTCAACAACTTATCACCCAAAAGATCCTTTATCACCCTAATAGTACCCCAATCCTTACTACTCTGATTACCCCCTACAAAAATCTTGCAACTGTATGCTCAGCTAACAAAATTCTAGCCTCCACTATTAAATCTAACAACAAACCTGGGGACTCACTATTCGCCAATACAGTAGGAAAAAGCTGGAACCAGCTTCCTAGTGAACTTTCATCTCTTGCTTCCACTCATCTCTGTAAAAAGCATCTTAAAGAATATCTTAAAACTCACTGGCTTTGTCCCTGCTCTAACCCAGGCTGATATACCCTGACTGTTATCTCTTTCACCTTTTATGCTCTCCTTACACTTCTATACTCCACTGTTCTATGTCACATACCTGTAAAAAAATAAATAAATATATAAAATATAAGAAATTTTTACAATTCAGTATTTTTTTTCTTTTTTGATTGCTCTCTCTGAAATTATTGCTCTCAGTATTTGATCTTAGTGTTAAACTACTAAGGACTCTGTTACATTGAGGTGGACATAAGTTTATAATGTCCTGTAATTTATTTTGACTATTACTGTATATTGTAATCTTTGTCACTGCTAATGCTTGGAGCTTTTTTCCCCGGGCCTCTACTGAAAATGGACATATATCCAGTAAGACTAGCCTGGTCAACAAATGTAAAATAATAATAAATAATAAATAATAATATTATGAGGCAGAGGCTAGACCTTCTTGCACAATCTGGCTAATTGGGAGGTGTGGCTACAGCCAATTGACTGATGAAGCTGTGTAAAATGTCCAGCACCTTGGTGATATATTGTCTAGGTATCTCCTGGTTGTGTGGTATTCTTCTTACCTGAAAGGTCATATCCTGGTGTTGCCATACCTCTCAACTGCACAGATTCTCACAGATTATCCAAATTCATGCCTCACAATATCTGATCAGTTTCCCTTCACATGTGTGGTTTTCTAGCAAGTTTGTTGCAAATCACTCAGGGTTGCAGTCAGGGAATAATGACCCACACCCTTCATGACATCCATGCTACTACACACCTCCTCTGTTATTCTATCACCTTTCTAACATTATGAGAGCATTATTTCAAAATTGTCCCTATAGCTGGGCTTTATCCCACCAGTATGCCTGGCTTTGTCCAGATTTCTTGCTTTATGAGGTTGAGAGGTATGCTACTAGCATTTAGTGGCATGGCCTCTCATTTGCATTTTGTTGACTGTATTATGTTGGTAGTATGTTCCCCATGACATTCCCTACAACAGCACTATGGGTGAGGCATGGGCCTTTGCCAGATGCCTGTAGGCCATGTGAGACTGCTGTAGGCCATCTGTAGCAAGGCAGTGCATTCTGTCACTCATATGTTCCCAGGCTGCCAGCCAGTGGATCCCCCTGGGGTGACAATGGTAAGTGAGTCAGGTGTTACTGACAATCACTTTCTGTTCATATTGATCCAACACTCTGGGTGACACCAGGATGCTGCTTACGGCTAGGACATACCTGCATGGGGCACATATTCAGCACACTGCATCATGTCTGCCTTTCTATAGTCCGTGAGATACTTCTGAGATCATTTACACCGCCATAGACCAGGCTAGTGTGAAACCTGTACCTGTTGTGGGGTGAGTTGAGTGCATGTGTGATATGGCAGATTATGGCACCTGCCAAACAAGTAATCGTGACTTTCACCTTATCCTGCCTTGTGTGTGGCACATCTGTGTGCCTCACAGTGGAGTCTTCTATGAGTAATATGTTGTGTGTATGGTAAGGCCTTAGTGTTTGCAAGACCCTGGTGTGTGGAGTATGCATGGTCTATGGTGTGTATGTTTGGGAAGTCCTCATGTGTTTTTGACTCTGAGATGTCCTTTACTTGGGGGTTGATTTGTTGGGAACCTTCACTTTTGTGGGGGTGTGTTGTGTATTTGCAGGTGATGCTTACTGACTCCATACACTACAGGACACCTATGTTATTGCAAAATGTGCTCTGGTGTTCACATTCTCCATTTGTCTGTCCAGCGGTTCCCCTCTCCCCTCTGTGTGTCTCTTTATCCTTCTGTAGTCCGATCACAACTTTGCCCACAGTGGCTGCTGTTATGTATTTGCAGTTCTGGTGTGAGCATGACAAATGATGTAACATCACACACAAGGTTGTAGACTACACATCTCTGAGCATACCTATTTGGCAGATTGTCCATCATTGCACCACTACCTCTGGCGGGGTCCTCAGACAGATTGTGTTATTATGTTATTATGTGGCTACATTTTGGGTTAGCTGTCAAACTGTGACATCTGGACAGGCCCACATATGACAATCAGACAAAGGCCCACACATGAGGACAGGGTGTTGATACTGTTCTGACATACATAGACAGTTGGGACACTAGTTTGTTACTTGCTTGCTTTCTGTTTTGGGTGTGACATCTGCTTCTCCACTGTCTGCCATTGATGTTTTGATATGACTTTTCTTGTTTTGCAAATACTTTGCAGGCAAATGCAATGTTAGGACAAGCAGAACAGAGGGTATGGCTGTTGGCCACTGACATGTTGTCAGTGCTAACACAGTAAGGTGGCAGCCTTTTATGACCTGCCAGTACACTGACATTCAGGCACCTGCTGTGCTACTAGGCACCATACCTGTCTACATATAAGAGTCAGACATCTGGACAAAGCCATAAGTAATTAGGTGGCAAAGGCCTAAATATAGGGACCATTTTAACTATTGGCCTTACAAACCTAGAAGGGTGATACAATAACAGATTTTGAATTAGCATGCATTTTCTGTAGGGTACGAAGTCTGAGACACTACAATCCGTCACTATTTTCTGACTTTAGACTTTTGTGGTTTGCCAGTGATTTGCCACACAACCACTATTTCATGATAAAGACACCACAAATATGATGCAAACCTCTGTACATTCTGCAAAAGGTCTGTACAGTTGGGAGGCATGGTAGGCACTGTGTAGGTTATTCCAACCTGTGTACTGTTCATATGTGTGGCCCCCTGTCCATGACCTGTCCAGTTTACCGGCAGTAATGGATATTGACATCTGGACAGTGTGTACAACTCCAACTGTAGATGTAGCTGACATACAAAATAGTTAGCAGTGTGATTCGTTGAACATGGCCCTGTCTACTACAGTAATGTACCTAGGACACTAGCACACAACAGCTGGGATTAAGTGCTGGACACATCCTGACAGCATTTCCCCAGCATATATATATATATATATATATATATATATATATATATATATATATATATATATACACCATTGACCCCTGCATATTGTGGACATGCAACCAGTTATCCTGTTGATTGGGACAGCCCTGGCAATGTGTACTCTGCTGCTATTACCCTACACACTTACATGTTACTGCATTTCTATGGGAATATAGGTGTGGAGGGGGCACACCTGTGAATGGTACACATTTGCACATACTGTGCTGATATTGGTTTTACATTTTGGTTCCATTTAGCATACTATTGTGCCCTGTCTTGGGGAATATAGGTATATCACTAGAGACCACAGATTAGATTGTAATGGCATACAATTGAGTTTCAGACTTCTTACTCTTCAGAGCCTTACTGCAAGTGCAAGGCCTGCTGTGGTATCACTGTGTAAGTCTGTAGGGGGTATTCCATCATTGATACCATTTGTGGCCCTTTGCCAGACATTGCTTTATGGTTTTCTATGGCTGACTGGCTGGGTGACTCTGAGGGGTGAGTATGTGATCCCCACATTGACATCCATGCATGTGACCTATGACCCCCCCTTAGTTGCCCCCCATATACTGCAGTGGGATTTGTTACCTTGGATAATAGTGCATAGAGTGGAGAAGCCAGTACTGGGAAGACATTTCCTGGTGTCCCACATAGCTGTCAGTTGTCTGCTCCTACCTCAGTAAGCCACCCCATTCCCTTGCATGCATGCAGCAATACCATAGATATGCTACCGGAACATACTACTCCTTTCATTCATTGTTTAAAAGACTGACTTACCTTGTGGCTGTGGCAGTTGTGGAGATGGTGGGTGAGGGCTAACTCTGTCAGATGCACGCAGTACACTGCCTATAAAGGGTAAGCTACAGGTAGTGTGATGTGTGTGGCATCCATTTTACTGTTTGTGTGAGTCAAAGAGAGGTATCGGTCTTTGGGTCCCTACAGTGTCAGTGTGTGTGCTATGCATTGCCTCTTTGCCATGGCTTGGGCATACTGGACAGGCATCCAACTGCCTACAGGAGCAGGCTCAGGGGGTTCCTCCTCCAAGTCCCTCTGTGCCTCTGGGGACCTTGGAAATGGTGGGGGGCTGTGTGTCCCTTCCTCATGCTGTTCCTGCTGCAGCTGTCTCCACAGGATCATATTGTGCAGCATGGTATACACTATGAACATGTGTGCACATGTGGCTGGAGAGTACTGCAAAGTTTCACCAGATATGTCAATCAGTGGATCTGTGACTTGAGCATCCCGAACACAAGCTATATAATGATCCTGGTTTGTGCATGTGCCTCATTATGGTGTTCTTGAGTGGGGGTGTGTGCATTTCTGATGGGTGTTATCATCCACAGCTCCAGTGCATAGCCAGCATCCCCCACCAGATGGCCATATGGGATATCACCAGATGGCCATAAGGGATGTACCCAATGGAAAATGCCTGGTACAGCTATGATGAACACCAGATGTGGGAGTAGTGATAGCTTCCAAGGCTGCCAGGACACACATTCATGATAATGCCCTGGGCATTGCACATGACTTGGCAGTTGATGGAGGGGAAGCCCTTGTGGTTTATGTAGACCCTACCCTGTTCACTAGGTGGTGCTTTGATGTGGATGTGCATGAAGTCTATTGCACTCAGTACCTCTGGGTATTCTGCTACACGGTGGAAGAGAGGCATATTACTGGCCCTTTCCTCATGGATGTTGGGGAAGTATATATGCTCACCAGCATGTGGTAGCACGGCATCCAGGAACTGGTGGAGTACCCTGGATGCAGATGCCTGTGAGAGCCCATGATGTCCCCAGTAGGTCTTTGGAAAGTACCTGTAGCTAGTATTCTTAAGGCTACACATACCTTGGTATCCACTGGGATGGGTTCCCCTCTGTTGCCTCTGGGTATGAGTTGAGGCTGGCATAGCTCGATGATTTGCTGAAGTATGTCTCTGTCCACGTTGTAGTGCTCTACTGCCTCCAGATTATGTAGCCCCTTGTAGGTTACCCTGGGTCTGAACACTCTTCTCCTCCTTCTCAGTCTGGGGTGATTGTCAGCATTATCCTCCTCACTGCCCTCAGTATGTAGCACATACTGATATATCAAAGCAAAGTCAGCCCCTAACATTTTTTTGGTTAAAATTCTCCCACATGTGTACAGCAATGGTGCAAGCTTTGTGGAAAAACCAGACTGAAAGGTGCTTGCACAGTTTATACTGTTGTGTTGCAGATTCATTGGCTGGCAATGATACATTCCACCTGTTTGCTATTTTATTTGTACTTGATTGTTTTTATTCTGTTATTTGCCTTTTTTTCCTTTTTTCTCTTCCCATTTCCACCCCTTTTAAGCCCGGAGACGCACCGTGAAAACCTGATGCCCAAATGTAAACAGTCCTGTTATTTACATTTTTTTTTTGTTTGTTTTAGACCTGGTGCAAGCAATGCAAACCCATTTAGCTAAGGTAAACAATGAGAAATTATCTTCCCTGGACACGAAGATGCTTTTCATTTCATGGAATAAGTCAATACTGCCTCAGACACACACCCTTGCTTAGCTGTGCTTAGCTAAATTCAAATGTGAGCAGTGGAGCTCCAATGTGTTTACATCAAGCATGACACACCCCCTTTTCATGTCAGCTGCTTTTCCTGCTTATACCACTGCCTTATAGCTCCTACACGGTTAGGTACAGTTTGGCACTTGTTTTCTTTCTGTGATTCAGTAAATTTCCCTCATTAGCATATCCCACTGCCTTAGTCCCTAGTTACAGCACTACACCAGAGCCTTTCCCCTTAGCAACCACTGTTCTCTGCTGTTGTTTTCATTCTGCATGCCATAGACTATAATGGAAAAATGCAGATATCCCTTAAAATTGCCTTTTCACATTTTATTTTTATTTTCAGCACAATCCCGTTTGCATGCAGCTGCCCTATGCTTAAATGACTGATATCAGCCAAAAAAAAAAAAAAAACATTTTGAATTTTATAATTTTGCAACCCTTTTTCATGCCAATGGCCATATATTTGGCCATTGCCATGCCTAAGGATTATAATACATGCTGTCATGCCTCCCTTTTGATTTTTGCAGAAATGCATTTGGCTAATAGCCGAATACATTTCTGCAAGCTACACTATTCTGCATGGATGCCTGCCTGCTTACTGGATCACTAATTGACTTCATTTGCATGGTTTCCACTATCATATGAGGTCATTAGCATAATCCAGTTGTGTCCATGGCAAAATAGTGTTAGCAGGCTCATGCACATCCCCAGGCTTGTTTACTGAATCACTCGGTGGCCATATTCAGTGCAGGAGCGGCTTCACTATTCCTGCATGGAAATAAATCCTTATTGAATCTTGGGGAAAATCTAAACAAGTAAGGGTCTAGGACAGAGCCACATGGGATACCCTGACTGTAACCAAGGATTTCACCTGTCCAGTTGTTGCATGATACTTGCCATGTTCTATTTGTAAGCCATGCAGCTACCCATCTTATCAAGTGTACATCACTACCTAGTTGTACTAATTTATTGATGAGTGTTTTGTGTATGACCCTGTCAATACAGAAGTTAAATCTATATAAATTACACTTCAGCACAATTGTTTATTTATAGCTGTTATTATATTGTTATAAAACATCATGTTACAAGTGGTAATATATCAGTTTTCAACATATGCATGCTGATATATGGTTTCAAGTCCCAACCAATCCAGTTCTGACAATAACTTATCCAATATTACCTTCTCCATTATTTTTCCACAACATGAAAGTAGACTTAAGGGTCTATATGACTCTAAGTTAGTCCTACTCCCCTTTCCCTTAAAGACAGACTTAATAAGCACGTCTACAATCTTGAGGAATCTCCCCATATTTATATGGCCTAGTGAATAATAGATATAATGGTACTGTAATTTCTTTCTGATGTGTTCTCAAGTCATTGTTACTAATTCCACTGCATCCCTGTGCTTTGTTTGGATCCAGTTTGTGCAGTTCTTTTTCAATATAATCTAATTTGATTCCAATATCTGGCATCACCTGGATGTCACTCGAACAACTTATCACCCCTTTTGTGGAGCCAAACTCTTTTACATAAGATTTTGTAAATATATTTATAATCTGTTTTGTCTGAGAATACATTTTAGAATCTGTACACAGTTTATCAATTTGTGTGTCTTTACTCCTTCTGCATCTTATGTATAAATATAAAAAGGTTTCCTATTATGTTCAACATCTTTACATAAATTTTCTTCAACTTTTTTCTAGATATTGTCACACACTATGCTTAATCTGTTTGTCCCGATTGTTTATTTCAGTTTTCAAAGTTATAATTTGACCTCTCTTTCATTTCTTATATATTTTGTCTCCCACCTTAATCAGATACCTTGTTATTATGGAAATATATCCCCCAATGTTGTATGACTAGAGCCTGATGTTAAACATTTTTTTGATTTTTTTGCACTCAAACAATTTCTCCTTCAAAATTTTCAAAATTCCATACTCACTTTTTCCACAGAACACCTCACTACAGTTAATTTTATATAGTGACTGTTTTGCTTCCATTTAATCTATAATTAACCTTTTGTGCATTGGCTTAGATTTCAGTTTGGCAGAATTATCTAGCAACTCATTAACCTTTATAACCTCAAGATCACTGCACATCAATGGTGGTAAAACTTGACTTGAAGTTACAGTAATTTCTTTGGGAACAAAAACAATGTCTAGTATGTTCTGTCCCCAGGTAGATTTTTTTTTACAATCTGTAGCAATTGTTGTTCCTGAGTATACACAGGAATAATTTCCTTACAAACGTTGTTGAATCAATATTATTCCAGTCTGTTTCTGATAAATTTAAGTCCTCAGCTAGTATTATTCTTCACTCCTGTGTTTCATACAAGAAATGTATGAATTCCTCTAGGTCATCTGCACTTGACGTTGGTGGTCTATACACTCCAACAATTGTTATATGTTCCAGGGTTGTCTTTATTGTCACAGTTACACATTCTATAGTATTGGTGTTATCACTAAACATTTCATAATTACAGGTCTCATAATTATCTTTAATCCCTACCATAACACCTCCACCTGAATTTTTTGTTAGAATGTCTGTTACAGTAAAAACATGTATATCCTGACAGAATGGGTTTCCAGTCATTGTTCTTTATCCATGTTTCACAAACAATAATAACATCAATCTTGTGAGAACATAGCAAATTTTCCTAGCATTAACAACAATCAGAGCTGCATCAAATGTTGCTATCTATGAACTGTTAAATTTTTGACCTGGCAAAAATCCTGCCTAGTGTTTATCAAATACCGCAAAATATCTGCTGCAAAAATTCTCTTCCCTGATCTTGGCAAATGCATACCATCTTGTCTGAACACGTGTGCCCAAAACTAGGCTTGGATGCTCTACACATTTCCAGTTTTTAAAACAGGACATTTTTCCATGTAGGCATTTACCTGAAAAATCTTTTCATTCACAGTAACCTGAATATCCTTTCTATATGTGATTTGTGAAAAACACCAGTACAAGCTATAATATCTAAGAGGGCTTTCAGTTAAACAGTCAGAGAATCCTTGTGGGTGACATCATTTGTACCAACATGAATAAAAACAGATCCATACTTCCTTACATTAAGGCTTATACTAGTCTGTAGACTGATAGCCTAGGATGAACTTATAATTCAGAGTATCCAATCTGCCTACTGCATGTCTTTGGAATCTGGGAAGAAACTAGATCAACAAGAGAACTAGAAAAACAAAACAAAACAAAAAAAAAAAAAAAAAAACCTTAAGCAAAACAAATGCAGTATGAAAAAAAAGTGTCACCACAGATTATAAAACTTAAAATATTTATTAAGTGCTTTTGTTCCTTCAAATCCAAGAACTTCTTCAGAATGCCTTATACAGCTTGCTGGAAGCTTTTTAAATTGAAAAAAAAAATCATGACATTATAATAAATAAATGAATCAAAAATCAACCTAAATTAAGATATACAATGCCAAATTAAAACATTAGACCATAAATAAACCTAGCTACCCCTTTAAACCCGCACCACCAACTAATGTTATATAAAATTTGTGTTGAATTAACTACTATTATAATTTAATAAACCTTTAAATGAAATGCAGTCATTAATCCCTGGGAAGCTGTCCACCCTAAGAAAAATTTGTCATTTCAGCAATAATACTCCAAATATGTGTTAAAACCATCCACAAATGTTCTCATCAATTTTCTCTATGACTAAAAATTGAAATTTCCTAAAATTTTTATAAGTAAAAGCGTGTCTTCCTAGGGCACTAGTCTTATCTTTTCTTTTAATGGCATATACATGCTCCTTTATCGTATCATTTAACTTCCTCATGGTCTTATCCTCATAAAAACCATCACAAACTGAGTAACAGCAAGATAAACTGAGCATTCACTCTGACAGTCATTCCTTTCTTTTGCTACTAGAACATAATTAATGTGCTTAAAATAAAGCTACTAAAACCAAAATATATGTACAATAAGAATAATTATAGTAAGCATAGGTCCCCCATTTTATTATTGTCATTAATTAACTGCTGTAAGCCCTGACATTCAAAAATCTGTTTCAAATCTCTTGTTTTTTTTTTTTAAACAAAATTAGGACTAACCCCAATAATTTTACAAAGTTCTGGCTTTAAACATAATTGGGTTATTTATTTGGTATACCAAAGATTCACAAAAAACTCTGTGGATCCTCCTTTTAAACTTGTAGTTTCTACACCTCGAAGCAAAACTGTCAATATTTCTATTTATCTAGATGCATTGTTAAATCCTATAGTACAAGATAGCAGTTTTTATTTAAGTGATTCATGCTTTTTTAGATGAATTGAGGAGTTATCGTTTTTGTGGCGAAGAAAAATGTATGCGTACTATAGATGTCCGTTCGTTGTATACCACCATTAAACAGAATGAAGGAATAGAATTTGTTAGACTTTCCCTGGGATTCATGAAGCACCATGCAAAAATAAGACTATGCTTGCATGGAGCGGTTCGTGTCTGGTTAGAACAGCAGTGCACCTTGCATATGCATGAAGGCGCACTGCTGTTTAATATAAATGGACACGAACCGTGAACAAGTGCAGGGGGGATGTCCGAGTAGTGCACGGACACTAAACGCAACCCCTGCACTCAGAAAGTGATGTA